>NC_079214.1:55943289-55945789 GCF_029633865.1 Lampris incognitus | reverse complement strand
GAGGGGGGGGGCAAAACAAAACCATGACATAAGTAACACTGATCCATAATGTACAATATAAAATAAAGTTTTCTGACATTTATATATTTAGCATATTCAGTGAAACTTGCAATTTATGGGATGTAATCCATCCATTCTGGAGGGTTAAAAAAATCAAATTTGAGGTGCATATATATTAAAACTGCACATTTTAGATTTTTCTTTTTATTTCTTTCATCACCTTAAACCATCCATGACCATAATGTACATTACGGATCGGTACGATAACTTTTATCGCTTTGTGATTTCTATTACTTTCCCCACCGTCATGTTCTGCAGCCTGCACGGAGGAGTATGAACCAAGTGGACATGAATTATTTCTCTATTCTAGTACCTGTATTAACCATATTCAACCCACATGTGCCATGCGAATATTCATTTTATGTAGAAGTATAAAACGGAGAAATTAAGTTCAGGGACTCAGACTGGGCTTCCTGGCATGAGGCTATGTGATTTCAATTTCTTACACTGAAAATTTAATTAAGTTTACATTCATTAAATTAAATCTAGGCTCTCCTGGTTGAAGGACTGTAATACCAGCAGGGTGCACTCTCACCTCAACGAGAGCGGCTCAGGAATGCTTCTTGACCAATCCCACGTTGCATCTTCTACCACCCCCTCTTTCCCTCTCTCTTTCTCTCTCTTTCTCTCTCTCTCTCTCTCTCTCTCTCTCTCTCTCTCTCTCTCTCTCTCTCTCTCTCTCTCTCTCTCTCTTTCTCTCTCTCTCTCTCTCTCTCTCTCTCTCTCTCTCTCTCTCTCCTCTCTCTCTCTCTTTCTCTCTCTCTCTTTCTGACCACAGAAAGCTCTTCTCTTTCAAACTAGCTGAGCACCGCTCTGCACCACTTTACGGTAAAGCTCCAGTTTGATGGCTGTTTTGGCACAGGAGGCCATGTATGTGTACAGCAAGTGCCTGGTGTGTGGCGAGTGGGCATAATCACAGGGAGACTGAAGCACTCACAGGCCCTTGAAAGGCACTTAATGTGTGTATTTGTGGTCACAGTAATTGGGCCCCTCCCTTTTATGCCGACCCATTTGACAGGGTCTGCGGGCCAGGCCCTTGTGCTGATATCTTTGTGTGCGTATGCGACTGGCAGATGATGTGGATGGTTCACATGTTCCTATGATCTCTGAAACGCGGCGCTCATGTTGGACATGGTCCCCCGGTTTGGCTCCGTCCCATATTGTCAAAGCCAGCTGGCTAGTATCACACAACAGCCAACACAATGGCTCAGTTGCAATTCAATAATTGACCACTGAGGGGAGCTCTGGTGTTTTTCCACTATGTCTTGTTTCTGAAGTCAAACTTTCTTATCGCGCGCTCACACACACACACACACACGAGAACACGCACACGCCAGCATAAGGTCGCGCTTGCGTGCGCGCACGTACACACAGGTAAACACAGGCACAGCCGACACCATGGTTGTTTGGCCAGGTAATGGCGTGGTGACGGGAGGGCAGGGGGTCACCGGGGGTGTCTGGCCCTCGGGCGGAAGCGGCCGCTCCCAGCCTCCCTCTCGCCTGCCTCTATAATCAGTGTGACCGTTTGATTCCTGCACAAAAGGAGCAATTACCGGGAGTTGTTTAATCACCCACACTTTTATTGAGCTCCAGGTCTCTTAGCTTGCAGCTCCAGCCCCTGTCGTTGGCAGCGGCGGTCGACAGGAGTGACAGAGAAGGTCGTCGGTTTAACGGGGCGCGAAGGGGTCTCGTTTGAGTTAAGACTCTGTGGGCTACTCTGTATGCTGCTGCGGCCCAGGGGACGGGGACAAATAGGCAGACGGGTCCGGAAGACACGCCAGACACGGAGACAGACAGAGAGAGTAGAGGACAGAGTTTCGGGCAACATCGGAATCACTTCACTGGCCAAGAACAATAAACGTCCAAGAATTTTTTTGGGGGGGGGGGCGGTTTGGCTTGTGTTGACACAGGGATTTATCAGTACAATAGGCTTAACTCAGAACATACCGACAGGCATGGTGAAGAGAGAGAGAGAGAGAGAGAAAAGAAAAGAGGAGACAAGGCCTCCTTTTATGCAAAGCCAGACGGACAGAACGGAATATAAAATACAGTGGAGTGTGACGACCACCCTGCAGATATGCAGGTAGTGTGTCGATATTTATTCAGGCAGCGCCCTGTCCTCCCACATAGCTGCACCTGTTGAGGAGGGCAAAGTCCAGCCGTGCACCGGAACGGTGTTTAATAACATAGTTATAGTGGAATGCACGAGATGAGGCGCGTTACGGAGCATGCGCACGCATCCTAAAACCCGAATCGTGGCGACGTGTGCACAGGGCGTGATTAAAAAGACATATATATATATATATATATATATATATATATATATATATATATATATATATATATATAAGAGAGAGACAAAATAATCCAAAAAACGTCCATTTCTCTACTTTACAGTCAGCCCGGAGCCCCAGCACGCTTTAGCTCCCATTCAGAAAGT
>NC_079214.1:55854003-55943089 GCF_029633865.1 Lampris incognitus | reverse complement strand
CTGCTGTGGAACCTTCAAAGCCACCCGTGTCACTCAAGTTCCCCCGTAGCTCCTCTCTCCCCCCCCCTGCTCCTCTCCTTTTGTGCCTCCCGATCTTCTGCGCCCTCCCCTCCACGCGCCAACGCTCCCCGATAGCGGCTTTGTTTCCCGCTTCTCACGATGGAATGAAAGAGGAAAAAAACAAAACAAAAAACAAATAGAGACTAACAAACGGTTTGATGGCTGCAGCTTTTCCAACATCCGCTGTGACACGATGTAAAAGCGGCACGGCGTTCGGATAGTTCAGTGAAATGCCAGTTCTGTGCCAAGCTGCCGGCTTTGACGGGGAGGGGGGGCGGCGGGGCGGGAGGGGGGGGTGTGGATGGAGGTGTTTCATGCGTTGGAGGTTGGGACTGGAGCATGTGGTGCACTGAGGGTCTAATTAAAATGACTTGGCTGCTGTGCCGTGCCATGGTGGCTGAAAGGTTTCCCCAGGTAGTGCTTGGACAGGGCTTGGCTGAGACGAGCCTCGCCTTGCGTTTCCTGCACGTCGATGTGCTGCGGAAATATATTCGTCGTAACGTGACATTTATTCTTTATTCGGCCCCGGAAGATTATCGATAACTCCGCTGACTGCCAACTAGGCCCCAAAAACATGTTTTCGGAGTTTTCTTCGAAACTAATGAACTGGTCTGCCGCCATCTTTTGTCAAGGAATAACCAACATAGCTGCATTTTGGTATAAGAGGAATCACATCGGCCCGTTGGCAGATGTTGTCGTTTGCTCATCGGGAAGTAAGATTTGAGGACTGAATCCAAAAACTAATCCGTCTCTTAATTTTTTTTTGTGTGTGCTGTGAGCAATGTGTATGTGTCCGTGTGCTTGCGCGCTCCCAATGGCAGCCTGTCTGGTAAAAGAAAAAGTGACATGTGCAACCCCTTCAAAAAAGTCCTCTGGCCTTGTGGCATGTTTCCACCTAGAGTTTTCCTGCCAACTCCCCTCCCTCCTGCCTCCCCTTCTCTCTCCTTCTTCCAAGCTCTGGGCCCTGGGGTCCACTGATGCCTGTGCAGGCTGTACTGAGCTATTGATTGGGAACAGGGCTGCAGCTCACCTGCTAATTGAAAGCCGATTGGGGCCCTGGGGCAGAGCTGTAAAACAGGCCCAGCGTGGCATTAAAAAGCTGAAGGCTGACGGGCCACTGTAAATCCAGACCCGCTAATAGTGATGGTGTATATCCATCTGTGTTAATGCCAGGTGGGAGCCAGAGTGTGTGTGTGTGTGTGTGTGTGTGTGTGTGTGTGTGTGTGTGTGTGTGTGTGTGTGTGTGTGTGTGTGTGTGTGTGTGACAACATGGCCGCGTGCAATGTGTGTGTGAGAGTTTACATTTGCATGTAGACCGTGTGTGTGTGTGTGTGTGTGTGTGTGTGTGTGTGTGTGTGTGTGTGTGTGCATGCACATTTATGCGTGTGTAAGCACATATGTGTCTACACTCTGCCAAAATCTGTGTGTTAGTGTGTGTACCCCCCCATCAGGCACACACACACACACACACACACACACACACACACACACACACTCCCGACTGCCATGCAGGTGGCTCAGCCTGCCAGCCCCGTCTCCCCCCTGCGACAAAGAGAACAGTCTCCTCTGTATTGGACACCTACTTCCTCTTCTCTCAGTACGCCTGACAACAGCAGCAACATCCCTTATCCCTCTTTCTGTCTGTCTGTCTCTCTCTCTCTCTCTCTCTCCCAGGCTTCTTCTTGCTTTCTCTTGTTCTTTCTCCTCACAAGGCACACCTGTGATCCCCCAGCGAGACATCAGCTCCTCTACAGGGCCGAGTTTCTCCACCTCGCCCCTATCCGCTCTCACTTTACTGTCTCTCTCCTATCAAACAATCAATCAATCAATCAGTTAATCAGTTAATCAATCAATCAATCAATCAATGTAAGTGCACATATCTGTCTGTCTGTCCATCTGTCACTCTTTCTACCTTTTCATCTCTTTCTCTTTTCCTCCCTTTCTCATTATCATTTGCAATATTTTCCTCTCAGCCTTTCCAGCACTGAACGTCTCTCTCTCTCGCTCTATTTTCTTCCTCTCTACTCTGCTCTCTCTCTCTCTCTCTCTCTCTCTCTCTCTCTCTCTCTCTCTCTCTCTCTCTCTCTCTCTCTCTCTCTCTCTCTCTCTCTCTCTCTCTCTCTCTCTCTCTCTCTCGCTGAGCGGTGTGATTGAGTAGGGAGGGAACTGGGACGGCCGAAGTGGCCGTCCTGTAGCACGGCACATGGAAAGAGAGGTTAATTGGATTGTAATTAGAGCGGAGGTGATTAATTGATAGCATCTGTAAATTTGGATGTTTCCATTGTAAATGTGACAAATGAGAGCGTGGCAGGCGGAGGGAGAAGGGCAGCGGCAGCCAGCTCCATCTCCTTTTGCTTCTGTTAGAGAGGGGAGGGGGGCGAAGAGGAAAGAGAAAGTGAGATGTGGGAGGGCAGTGAGAAAGAGATAGGGGGCAGATGGGGGGAGAAAAAAAAAACAGAATCAGAGAATAGACCAAAAAAAGAAAAAAAAGATAAGAGAGGAAAATGAGGACGTGCGATAGAGCGGGATAGAGAAAGACAGACAGACAAAATAAAAGAGACAGAAGGAAAGGGGAGGGCAGACAAAATGAAGAAAGACAAAGACAGAGAGTGAAACAGAGAAAGAGGGAGACAGATTGGGTGGGGGGGGGGGGGGTGATATTGTACTGTTGGTCCCCCTCACACAGCCTGAGCTCTTCCTCTTTCCATTTCCTTATTGTCACTCCTAATTGTACCTCTAGATCTCATGGCAAAATAGTCCCGTTTTCATTCGTATTCTAATTTCACAGTTGAAGTGGCTGAGGAGTGAGATATGAAATTCAAAGTGGATGTCATGAAATGACTTGGTGATCTTTCTCCCTCTTTCTTGTTCCGTGTTGAAGTACACCACCCTCGGATTGCTCTTAACCCTTTCCGTGTGTCACTTCCTTCCACCTTGTGCAGCACTGTGACGTGTACTGTTCCCTCCATTGTACCGGACTGTCCTTCTTTTTTTTTTTTTGTTGCATGTTGTCAGTTGTCTCCTGTCATAATGTATGCTACCCCCTTACCCAGTAATTAATTAAATCTCATATCTTAACATCTCCAAATCAGTGTGCACTTTGCAAGTTGGAATTGGTTAACAGCCTTGCTCTGAACGTGACCATGTCTCAGTGGCAAAATGTATGATTAAGTTTCAATTAAGACGTGGCTTGTAAGTTTTAAAAGCTCGATGTGTGCTTATTTGAGGGCGGTTAAGCATTTAAGGAATTCATATTTCTCTAACCTTGTTGCCAGTAACTGCCAGGGTCCTATTTCAGACCACTGACCGAGTGATCAACTCGAGTGTGACGAGTTTCTCCACTATTTTATCAATAAAACAGAGATTAGGCACCAAATTTCCCCTGAGTCCAGAGACCTACAAATTTTTTATGACCCTCCTACCATGCTAACCCATTTTGAGCACTTTTCTCTGTCGACCGTGATGTAAGGTTGTAACACAACACCGCTATCTGTATCTGATAATCCACAAAATATCATATTTGTGTCTATTCGGATTTGAGCCAGAAGCGGGTGTGGTTTGAATCGTAAATGTTTGGAAAATTATTTTAACAGTTATGTGGGCTTCTATGAATTAGCCTACAATTAGATGTAAGATTCTGGATTATTTAACTGTTCACTAAATATAGCAACAACATCATAATTATAACTACATAACAACTTAATTTAAGCTAATAATAAATGATACATTTAGCATTTGAACTCCTAACGTCTAATTTACCATATTTCATCAACAATTTAGAAAATATTTACTCACAGCTGATTTCCTTTATTGATATTAATTAGGCTTCGGCACCCGCTGCAACACTGAAACAGGCCTAGCAAAGGTAAAGAAGTGATGCACTCTTCACAGCTGATTGTGGTAATTGTTTAATTTTAATCCTCATCAATTTGAGCACTGTATTTGACATGGTTTGCTATACCATATTTCTCAACCACCTGGAAAGACAAGTCGGCATCAAGGTCTCGGCTCTTGAGAGGTTTCGCTCCTATGTCACTGACAATACATTTTGTTTTGTTGTTGGAGAGGCCTCTTTCTCTTTGGCACCTCTCTCATATGGTGTTCCTCAGGGGTCAGTCCTAAGTTTGTTACTTTTTCAATTTACATGTTTACCCTGGGGCACAAAATCAGAGTTTTTCCAGGCTCAAGGGGTCGTTAGTGGTGTCCAGCACGCATGTTTGGTGCCCATCATTGGGAACCTGGAATGCTTGCCAGTTTTGGCCCCTTAAACTCCATTAGGTTTTTGGGAGGCTTTGGTTACAGGTATGAGTAGGATTGTGTCTTATAGAGTACTTCCTCTGCTGTTTTTCAGTGTTACTATTAGTTACATTGCCCTCTGCTAGCTAGAATACTGCATTGGGCATAAATTTAATGCACCATAAAACTGATCCTAGAGAAAATTTTTAATTGCTAATTTTTGTTAATTTGCAACACTGATTTGTCTTTGGTGGCCCATAAAATCTTTTGGCAACCAGCATTAAAGGAAAAAAAACCCACATTATTCAGGAGCCAAAATCCACTGCTATTTGGATGACACTCAGACCTATGTCCCATTTAAACCTGGTGAGGTAGGTGAGTTATTTTGTATTTTGGCTTGTGTCCCTGATATTAAGTGCTCGATGTCACAAAACCTTCTACAACAAAATGATTCTTCTCCTGGATCGCCACCTTGTCATGGTGGAGAGGCTTGCATGTGCTAAGGATCCCAAGAGCTATGCTGTCCAGAGCTTGGCTCCTGGTAGGGTCACCCAAGGTGGATAAGTCAAAGGGGAGGTTCCAGATGAAGCATGACCCAACAAAGACCTCAACGGTGGAACTGGGAGAAGACAATACCAGTGAAGGTGGATGAAGGCTGCAGCAGAGGGCGGTCCCCAATCGTCTTGGTTCTCCTTGCCATTGGCCTCTGGCCACCCCCTGCCAAGGACCGTGTGGTGGCTGCAGGCGCATCAGCCTCTCCACATAAAAAGCTGTCCCGCACAGGTGTCCTCCCACAAGGATACCCACAAGGACATAGAAGGAGGACAGTCATACTCAACCCTGAGTGACCACTGATGATGGCAACAAAATGATTCAAAGTGTGAGAGCCTCCTGGTTGGCTCCACAAATTCTATAAGCTCTTTCCACAATAATTATGGCAGCTTGTCCACCCATGTTAAGCATACTGCCTAGAATCTGGGTGTGATTTTTGATTCTGACTTCTTTTTTGATGGTCAAGTGATCGGTATTGCACAATTATGATTTCATCAGGAACATTGCATAGGTATGATAAAAATGACCTTGTATCTGCTGACTTTCAAAAGGTTATCCATGCTTTTATCTCATAACAATTATTCACAGATACATTTTCCTTCTTTTATTATCCTATTGTTTTGTCTCTCTTATATTCATCTCGTAACAGTATCCTTTTAACTCTCTGAAGATGTTTTACGTGATTTTGAACACTTCATTGTTTTATTGTTTTGTATAGCACTTGTTAATCTGGTCTTGAAAAGCCTTTTACATATAAAGTGTATTATAATTTATTATTATTATTCAAGGTCAGTTGTGAGTATGTCAACAGCTTAGCATTTGTTTTTTCTGGCTCATAGATTATTTTGCTTGCCAGCATGTTACAGCGGTAGTGACGACAGGAACTCATGTGATGCACATACCCGAAATGCAAGTGTGCTTAGTTCATTACACTGCCGCATTTGGAAAGGTTGTTTAAGGATAATTCCACATTCTGACCCATTGGAGAGGCTTTTGGTTTATTGAGTACAGGTGAAAAATCTGTCTTCGAACTTGAACGTGCGGCAAAAAAGCGTTCCGGGGTCCACTTCATGTGGACTGCACTGCAACTCACAGTTGGTATGAAAACAATCCAGTCTTATTTGAGGGAGTAAAACTCTATTGATACCGTATTCTGATGGACTGTCACATATGAATTAGCTGCAAATTTAACAGAAAACACATCTCATCACTTCTCGTTTTCTCAAAAAGTGTCTCCTTTGTGCAGTGCGCCTCCCATACATGTGGTTGGAGTAATGCATGTCATGCGGCAAGGCCATTCACTGTTTCACATATTTTGGTAGTGGCACAAAATAAACACGAGCAAAACTAAGATGCACCCACTCATCCTTTTACATGTTACCAGTGGTGGATGCAATATTTTTTTCCAACAATATTCCGACAAATCCTACCTCCTGCATTAGGATACAGTCTGCCGAGTGAGCAGATGAGGAGGATTTAAGTTTAAGCATCTCCCCTGAAAAAGAGTAAGAGGTTGAGTAATAAGTGCCTTTTCCAAAGGGGTTAAGGTTAGGAGGAGACGGCACCAAGGGCAAGACTTGTTGAAACATGAGTGGGAAAATAACCAATACATACTAGTAGACGGTGGCCGCAAGAATAACTGACATTGATGACAAACGCACAAATTTTGGTAAAATTATGATAATGTGAAACCAAACCAGCACTGATGAAAAAAAATATATTAGCCGAGCAACGTCGGGTTCAGACTCAAGCAACTGGTCCATTATTTAAGCCAAATAACACAGACAGATGTCCCTATGGTCTGCACTATGCACCATAAAAATGTCCTGTCAATGCATATGCATTTTGTCTACAAGCCACCTGCTGTCAAAGAAAATATGGCTTGCAAGATGCCAATTCAGTTTAAAACACCTAGAAACAAATAGATATTCTCTTTTTTTAATCAAAGAAAGATAAGATTTTAAGATAATAGAAATTGCTGCTGCTGCAGTCGAGTGTAATCTGTAGCCTCGTGTCGCTGCAAACTATATGCTGATCCCTTTAGTGGGATCCCCTTACTGAAAGGCAAAATAAATCCAGTGCATCAAAACACATAAGTAACAATATTGTACTTCTTTTTTTTTTTTTAAACAAATTGCCTTCAGCCGAAATGCAATTATTTCCCTGCAATATGTATGATGAGGGGATAAGATTAATAATTTTGCAGTATGGGAGGTCTGGCCCAGATCCCCCCCCCCCAACTCCTGCTGATGTTTATGTTCTTCCTCGCAGACATGCTACTGTGACATTTGCTGTTTCCCCCTGCCATGTTTGACTGTGCTTGCTGCTGTTTGTATTATCATGTGCTGTTATTTATCTGTCCCCTGTTGTGACTCATGCTATCCCTGTTGTGGAAATACTTATATGGTGCAGAGACAACATATGGAGAGGGCGTGAAAGATGTGCTATGTAAAATAAGGGTATGGCTCGACTCAGCTTCAACAGATGTTTATGTTTATGTTCAGGGCGACGGGCTTCCGGTGAAGCTACTTCGTACATAATACATGCAATATTGTTTATTGACCATAGGGTGCATTACAAACAGTGGATAGAATATGACATGTTGGCTAGCTAAAAACACTCGTAGTTGGACTCCGAGATGATAGAAACCCGCACAAGCCATCGGATAAAAACATAACCCAATCGCAGAGACATTAACAAGGCCATTTTTTTCCATCATCTTAGCACAGAAAAATTAATAACGTGGTACTTGAGACGGTCAAAAGTTCCAGGATCTCATTTCTTGGGCAGGTGTCACAACTATGAAAACCTATCACAGAGTGTACGTATGGCCGATGATCGCTCGCGTGCTTCGTTGCTCAACGGAACAAATTGTTCATTAACTTTGGGCCTAATGCTCTAACAAATGTTCCAGAAACATTGCTGCGGAGGTCCACACGAGGATGGAATTAAGCTAATCAAATAAGCCTCCAGTCAGGTCCTATCAGGCAGCTCCAGACTGCAGCAAATGAGCCCACGTCGCAAAATTTACATTTCATTTTCCCTGGGGGACAGTTGGGGTCCCGCCTCGCTCCCACTTTTCCCCCCAATAAGCATCTGGCTCACGGAGGAAGAAGAGCAAAATGGGAGGAGAGGGATGCAGCGGTTCCCGGCCATGCTTGAAGCAGCAGAACCTCCCTCGCCGCTTCCTCGGCACGCTTCTGATGAATAAGGGAGAGGAAAGAGAAAAAAACACAGCAAGGGAAATATTTGCTGTTGTGGCTGGAGCGTCACTCAGATCCCAAGAATGAGGGCCAGGCATATTTGCACAGCTGCCCATTGCCTCCTAAGCAATTTGTGTGTTTGTTTGTGTGTGTGTGTGTGTGTGCTTGTGTGTGTGTGTGTGTGTGCTTGTGTGTCCAAGCCCAAAAGAGTGTATTTGTTTGTCAAAGTCACTGTGCCTGTGCTATGATAATTTTTTTTGTGCCTCACAGTTGTTGGTTGTTGCATGTGTGTGTCCATGCATGCATGCATACATGTGCGTGTGTGGGTGGTAGAGTGTGTGTGAGTGCCTATCCAGGGAGAGACAGATCCATCTGTCATTCTTGGATAAAGATACCAGAAACAAGGAAGAAGGAGAGACTCAGCTCCGAGGGAGGCTAGGGCAGGAAGAGGGAGGACAAATAGATGCCTTTTTATGTTGATCTTGAAACTAAAATCCTGAAGATTTACATGAAAACAAATGTCATTTTTGGTACTTTCTATCACTGGCAGTTTCAAGACACTAGCTAATCCGCGAGCATCCACAAGAACGATGAACATTCTCAAACTTGCTTATTGCGGTGGTTGCTGATGGATCAAACTGTCCTAAGAAAAACTATAAGGTGCTTAGCGTTATAGATCTTCAGCATAGCAGCCAAATGCAGAGGAGTTAAGCAGGTAGCGGTGAGTTTGAAGTAGGGAGCAAAGTTGTGAATAACAAACAGATATGGTAGACCAGGCTTGTAGAAAACCTTTACCAACAGAAACCACAACATTAGTAGTTAAAAGTTAAAAGTCTGGTTCAACTATGGTTGTTTTGTGTTTGCTAATGGGGGAAGGTACTGATATCACAGCATGGGTGACTGTTTTTGAATGGATTTGGGATATGAGTGCTCAAACACAGCTACAATGATCAGTGGTTGTTAGCACACTAAGCAAAGACTTCATAATCTCCAGGATTGTAGCTTTAAATTGTCCACATGAGTCTCTTGTCTCCTTCCAAGTGTTATTAACTGGCCACCTTTGCTCACCAGGTGAAATACGGGCCTACAGTTAACAGGGATAGTTAATGTGACTCCTGTAATTGTTATCTTGACATTTTTCTTGAAACGATTCCCCTATTGTTATCATGACTAGGGATTTCCATTTGAAATATTTTCTATCATTTCTCATGAACTCGAATTAATGAACAAACAAATACTGTTTGGGGGGGGGGCAAAACTGCTTTACTCTTGAAAACTTAACCCCACTGAGATGACATGAATAGCAAAAATCAACATGCGGGGAAAAAAATACAGCATAACAGACTGCAGATTTAATATCTGGTCCATTGCTGATAAAAAATGTTCTTGTTTAACTTCCATAAAACATAAAAACAATGAGTGCACTAATCATTTGAATTGGCTGACGCTGACTTGAACAGAAGCAAGTCCAAATAAAATAACAGGCCTGTCCAAAGCTCAGTAAAGTCACTGGGGTAATTAACAAAAACACTAAATATACATGGTTTTATTTGCAAATATCAGCAGGTCCACATGTTCAGGGACACGTCTTAAACGGTTTTCATGCTTAACCCCACAGCTAACAAGACCTGCTCGGCAACAATGCTGTTATAATTTGTTTTATTTGTTAAGTTTAATCAACATGGTTACACAATGTACCATGTTGATTAAGCTGGTTCAAATGTATTCAAAGGTGGTATATTGTGGGCAAAGGTGGTACATTGTGGGCAGCAATTTTCAGGACTCTTACTTTCCTTCACTGATACGGGAAAAATATTGTCAGAAAATGAAATAAAATAATAATAATAATAATAATAATAATATGACTGCTGGGATAGGCTCCAGCATCCCCGCAACCCTGAGCGGATAAGCGGTTCGGATAATGGATGGATGGATGGATAATAATAATAATAATAATAATAATAATAATAGTAATGGTAATAATAACAACAACACAGGCTATATCCTGAAAGCATATGCTCTCTTTGTTTCATAACCTATGTTTCAGAGGCTTTGGTAAGAAAATTTGAACATCTAATTTGTAGTTTTGTTGGCTTGTCATGATATCATCAGTGTCAACTTTTACACATTTGGCTCTCACAGCTGTCAAAGTACAGTGAAAGGTTGAAAACGGAAAACTTTGTAATGCCCACGCACATAATGATAGACAGCTGACATCACTGAGCTTTGCTGTATCTTCCAAATACTCGGATGGTCTGTTGGCATCTTTGTGACCTCCGTCTTGGTAATCACAAACTCACAACCTCCAGTTTCAACATGGCCGACAGTCATGGGGGAAAGTTCATGTGCACCTACAAATCTATTGTTTTCTTCTCTAATAAGGATTTTTGCGTCCCTTTGTTCATGTTTTCTTTTTCTTTTTTTATCGTTTACAATTTCCTTTGGCATGATACAATTTGGTAATATTATAGATAATGGTGGTCACCACGCAAGAAAAATCAACCTGGTCATCCAGATGGTGGCGCTATAATTGTCACTCTACAAGACAATATATGTGTCTATATAAGGCACCACTTAATTCACAATCTTGCATTTGGGACCACTGCTGTTAGTAGTGTTGGTCAGAATTAACCCATCTTGCTGTCTGTCCATGTCTATACTGTAACGTGCATGGATAAATCGACAAGCGGGCCGCTGGCTGGCGGATCTGAGCCTTTAGTCGAGCGGTTAGTGATGTCTCCTGCGATACGGGCGATATGGGTTCGCTTCCCGGCCGCGGCAGTTTCTGTGTTGCGTTGTCCCCCGAATTCGCTATAATACTTTAAAGTGATCATGAAGCAGTCAATCACGTTAACATGATTTACTAAAGGTATTTCCACGCTCATCAAAAATGTAATAAGGAACATGACAAATGTAAAGACAGAAAAGAAAAAAGGAGCCCTGTTAAATCTTTCGTGGCAAGGGCGCCGCCATTTTGCGTGTCGATAATCTGTGACGTCAGGTTGGAGACTGAAGAGCCACAGCAGAGAAGAAGACAAAAGGGAGGCCACTTTTGTATTGCTCCTGGATGTAAAAATGAGTTTTACAGGGTTGCAGCCAAGGACAAAACAGTCCGTTTTCATACACCGCCATTGAAACGGAGAACAGTACTGAATCATTTCTGTACTGTCAGAATTCGTCATTCTGTCAGGTCATATTCGAGCCGATACAGCGTGGGAACCGGATCGAATAACGGTCCTTTCAGATTGTAAGTGACACTGCGCCTGCGTACCCGCTTGGATCCGCAGGGTCTCACTGTGCTCCTCATGCGAACAGACAGGCAGACAAGCACTCCGCAAGTAAATGCCAGGAGCTCTACGCGTAGGAACCATGGTAAACGGTTCCTGTGCACTACTGTATCCCTGCCGGACCAGTACAACTGTATTTCCTTTTTAGACTATGGCAACATATTTAAATATAATGTAACGTGCATGGATTAGTAGACACGCTGGCCGCTGGCTGGCGGGTCTGACCCTTCAGTCTAGCGGTTAGCGATGCCTCCTGCGGTGCGGGCGATACGGGTTCGCTTCCCGGCCGCGGCAGCTCCTGTGGTTGCGTTGTCCCCCAAATTCGCTACATTGGTGTCAGAAGTGGGATGGAGCGACCATAAGGCCATCGGAAGCGCATGCGGCGTGAAGGAGTTGATATGCTTAAGCACGGGGACGCGCTTTCTGAAGGAGGCGGGTAGTGTAACGTGCATGGATTAGACACGCTGGCCGCTGACTAGCGGGTCTGACCCTTTAGTCGAGCGGTTAGCGATGTCTCCTGCGGTGCGGGCGACACGGGTTCGCTTCCCGGCCGCGGCAGCTCCTGCGGTTGCGTTGCCCCCCAAATTCGCTTCAATATATTTTAGAAATGTTGAAAGAAAGAGTACATCAATAACAAAACTCACACACTCGTCAATTTTGAGGGACGACACTGCGCGTCGCGCAGAACGAAGTTCCAAGAAAATTCAACTCTTGGCAGCAGGCAGGCGCGTGCGTGAGACGGGCACGGCCGCGACACTTTCACGGGATCGCGCCCGCTTGTCGCTCTGCCTGACAGATTGCCCATGCCTCCCTACCTGCTGTCTCGCCTCTCATTGAAAATGAATTACTTAGGCGCGTTAATCGCCCCCCTTCTGAAAAGGCCATAAGTCGTGGAGCAGGTGCTTTGGGGTGAAGAGCACTACCCGGTGTCAGTGTGGCTGTTACCCAACGTGTCGGGAGTCCATGTGCTGTCAGTAGGCTGGTCTGGACCATGTATTGCGTGGTCACGCATGGCCATGGTGCGCCCATTCAGATCGCTACTGTGCCGGATGGCGGACGTGTTGGAGGCGGCGGTGCTTTCACTGAAAGACGTCCGAGCTGAAACACCGGAGCGTCCTGCAGGTAAGTCAAGGTAGCTGTAACTGCTGGCGAATGAATGAATGAATAATGCTAACCTTGTGCAGTAAATAAAACAAATACACGCTACATGGTATTGGCCAGAGACAGGGGATATGATGGCATACAGGGCGAACAAAGTTTCCATGTACAGTTTGTTTACTTAAAAGTTGTTGTCTGACTGACACGTTTTTGTCGCTCCCCCGGTGGTAATTACTAGCTAAACCCTAGCGTTAGCCTACAATAACAGTACTGTAACGTGCACGGATAAGAAGACACGCTGGCCGCTGGATGGCGAGTCTGACACTTTAGTCGAGCGGTAGCGCTGTTTCCTGCGGTGCGGGCGATACGGGTTCGCTTCCCGGCCGCGGCAGTTCCCTCGAATTCGCTACAGCACGTTAGTTGTTCGCTGGTTTACACAGCCGACTAGGTTACATGCTTCTGGTGAACGAGCCAGTGTGATGCGAAACATGCCTGGGAGGTCTTGACATGACAATATGATGCTACACTAACACTTTCTATACATAGTTTGGTTTTTACATCACGTTGGGCAGCACAACCAACATTTGGGGTACCACGGCCAAAATACCGTGGTGTAGACAGTTTGAAGTTGGATCTTCAGACATTCAGCCGATTTCATCCTCAATAACTTTTGAGCGAGATCATCAATACACAGTGGGCGTATTCTGGAATCTGACAGAATGAAGAATTCTGACAGTACAGAAATGATTCAGCACTGTTCTCCGTTTCAGCGGCAGTTTATGAAAATGGACTGTTTTGTCCTTGGCTGTAACCCTGTAAAACTCATTTTTACATCCAGGAGCAATACAATAGTGGCCTCCCTTTTGTCTTCTTCTGTCCCTTCGCTGTCTCTATCTCTATCTTTCACTGTCTCTACAACTGTATCTGAAAGCCAAGTCAACCAACCCCGTGACGTCACAGGTGACGCCACGCCCTTGCCACGAGCGATATAAGGGATTTCTTGTTTTTGCTTCTATTTGTTTACATTTTTCATGTTTGTTATATAATTGTTGATTAGCGTGGAAATACATTTAGTAAACATGTTAAGTTGATTGACTGCTTCATGAGCACTTTAATTCACATATGTATCTAGTGCATTTGTTTAGGGGTGTCACCTGCACTCCAGCCCACTTCTACAAGCGATCTCTCCATATTGTCTTGAAACCTTCAATGGCTGCATGCGGCATGTTTTGTCAAATGATTTTTCTAGCTGCCAAATGGACTCTGGGTTCCCCACAGTGTATTGTGGATAGTTCTGTAGAAATCGATCCGCTCATATCAAGCTTTGCTGAGACAATTCATGTATCTGAATCTCAATTACAAATCAAATGAAATCAATTTGATTAACTCGCAAGTTCTAATACTGCACACAAACATTATGGGGGAAGATAATTAATATAAGGATACAAATTTCATTATCTACACTGACGTTGAATTATCTCATGCTACAAAGGTTTGCAAGTTATCAACTCTTACTATTAGTTGGACCCTTTTACAGTTCCTGGGTGGACTTCTTAATAAAAATGATATTCATTTGGCTTTGATTCATGTACAGGGCGTATTAATTACTTATATTGCACCTCAATTGGCTTTTGGCTATGGTCCAATTGAGGTTAACAGCTATGGTGGAGTGTTGAATTCAATACTGTCTTAACGACTGTCTTAATGTCCAAGTCTAACAGCTAAGAAAACCTAACCTTGTCACTCTGTCTCACATTGTGCACAAGTCCTTCAGTAGTATAGTTTCTCCCATGATAATGTTGCTTCTGAGTTCAATGAGAAGATGAGGACAGCAAATTAGCAATGACAAATGACCCATTATCAAGTGTAAATATGGTACAAGCACAAATGACCCACTATCAAGTGTAAATATGGTACAAGTACAATGATAAGTTTGCACACTTTTGTTTCCTCATGGCCTCAGCATTGTGTTAATCACTAACCGATTGTATGTCACATCTTATGTGCTGTGAGGCAACATAAAGCCTCAGCTGTCCAGTCCTGCTGTACTGTATTATCTTCTAGTAGTAGGTCCTTTGCTCTCTTAACCCTGTACTAACTTGTTTCCCTGTGTGCCCTGAATCCTTATTTGTGGACACAACCTTGTCATCCGACCCATGTTAGGACGGTAAAGTCTCTTTCTACCTGCATGCACCTGATCTTGCTACTGTCTTGTCAATGAAAAATACCCTCCATCCATTATCCAAACCGCTTATCCTGCTCTCAAGGTCGCGGGGATGCTGGAGCCTATCCCAGTAGTCATTGGGCGGCAGGTGGGGAGACACCCTGGACAGGCTGCCAGGCTATCACACAGATTCACCTGACCTACATATCTTTGGACTGTGGGAGGAAACCGGAGCACCCAGATGAAACCCACGCAGACACGGGGAGAACATGCAAACTCCACACAGAGGACGACCCGGGATGACCCCCAAGGTTAGACTACCCTGGGGCTCAAACCCAGGATCTTCTTGCTGTGAGGCAACCGCACTAACCACTGTGCTGCTGAAAAATACCAGGAATTTTGTTTTTTTGTTTTTTTACAAAGTACTAAATGCTATATTGTGGACAGTGCAATATTTTACTAACTTTGTGTGGGTGTTGTGGATTTCACCCTTAACACCTAAATACTGTTTGTTGTTGTGTGGGCGATCTAAGAATTCAAGTTTCTTTTTTCTTTCTTGTAATGCAGTAATTGTACAACTATCTGGATAGGAGCATCAGCGGTAATTGTCAATTTTGAACGTTAAACTGCATTGGTTTTGCTCCATCTTGCCATGGTACTCTCCCACACAACCTTGGTGGGCTCTCTGGTGTTTAATGGCAGGGAAAAGGGAAAAGTAGAATGGCCAGCCATTGTTCACTTAGGCTCAGCTATCATTTCACATAGTGGAAAAAAAAGGGGGCCAAAAACAGTGGTGGAAAGAGTACTGAAAATCTGTTCTCACGTAGAAGCACTGTTACATTACTGAAATATTACTCAACTACAAGTAAAACTACTGGTGTTAAAAATACTTAAGTAAAAGTACAAAGTATTCTTCTCAAAAACTACTCAGAGTATTGGTTACTTTTTAACTTGATATTTAATGCATTATCGGTAACACTTTAATATGGGGAACATAAAATAACTTAATTACTAGTGAATTAGTAATGATCAAGATGTCACTTTAGTATGGGGAACATATTCGAAGTAACAAAAACTTAATTTACAGTATTTTAACACTATTAACACTTGTAGTTTTGTGTTTTGTTATGTAAGAACAGACCATATTCATTAAGTGTTAGTAAGGGAGAATAACTCTTCTTGTGGTACTACCACCTTATAAAGTCCATACTAAGCAAAGCATATTGAGATGGTACTACTAATAAGCAATAATTCTGAGGTTATAGAGGGAAAACTCATAGTTAATGGCTTACTGGTTGTATAATAAGGCCATGCAGAATAAGGCATTAATGAGTACGTAATAATGACCAATTAAGAGCCAATATGTTGCTAATTTGCATGCTAATAAGCACCTAATTAATGGTGACTACGTTCCCCATACTAAAGTTTTACCGCATTATCAATAGCAGACATTCAATTGAAAGGGGAGATCCATGTAGAAAATATCTACTTTCAACAAAGCACATTTCTCCGATTAATGATGAAAGGTATGAATGAATCAAACTAAGACAATTTGTTTACTAAAAGATATACAGATAAAGCAGGAATTTTGCCTGTTAAAGGCATATTATGAATATTTTTGAACCTGTGTAGAACATACGTAACTAGTATAAACCTCTCCCAATGCACTGCAAACCCAACAGCCAGGCAAGGGCCTAATGAGAGTATCGGATGTCTTGGACATGCCAGCATATCTTCCACACTTCACTTTCTGAACTTTTTGTTCAATTACAGCAGGATCTGATTTTCCAAGTGAACAGTCTATCCGGTTTCGTTTGGTTGTGAAGAGTTAACCAGCTCAGCTAAAAAGCCGTTCACATGCAGCAGAGGCAGGCAGAGCTGTGTTCAGCTTGAGGGACAGCTTCTTAACGGCTGGGAAGGAGTGAAGCCGCTCCATGCCGTTTGTGGCACAAGCAAGATAACTGTCAAGCTCAATTGGACTTTGTGACTTTCTGAAGGTTGGTCTGGAGAAGAAATCATCATCATCTGATGACTCACTTTGCTTTTGCTCACTCTCATGCTCCATCATTTCAAGATGTTGTTTCACATATGTGCAGCCTGTTATTGTGAGTAGACAACACAATTTTGGTGCTTTAGCATTTTTTTTTAAAATTTCAATTTCAGTGAATATTCCTGAACACACACACATACACATACACATACACATACACAATTAAATCAGCTAAATCACAAAAATGATACTTTGGTATTATGGGGAGCTCATCAATAAGTAACAACCTTTAGACTTGCAATTACTGAGGAGTTAGAAAGTATACACTTATACATGTGCACACACATAGCAACACACACAAAAATGGGATCATGTGAATCTTTGACAACATTTGATTTTATCAGCCTCTATTAGATCTGCTCTGTTAGTCCAGGAGGTCTTGAACTTGGGTAAGAGGACTGCAGCAGCAGCCAACTCTGGATCTTCTATCATCTCTCTAAATGCTTCCGCAGGCTGTTTTGCAAGGCTTTGGTGAGTAGCATGCAGGTCTTGCGTGATGTCTCCAGCTTGGTAAGTTTGGATAGTAGCTGGTGGATTACTGGCAGCAGCCATACCATGTAGGAGCTGGACTCTGACTGGAGGATGTTTGAAGCTTTCACCAATGGCTTCATGGTGGTAGAATACTGCCTGAGGAATGCAACTTCTGCAAGACTCAACCTGTAAGATACAACATGCATATGACAAACAAGAAGTAAAATCATCATGACTGCAATAGAGATAGATTGCATATGAGGTAGTTATCTAATTTTACCCACATTTTCACCTTGAACTCCTCACACACCCACCTGATGGCATCTTCCCCCTACCCAGCAATGATGCATATTATCCTTTCAATTGTAAGGTAAGTTGAATTCCATCATGTTGCATAGGGGCGAATGACCTGTAGCTCACACTTGCCCTCTACCACTTCACTAGCCAAATGAGATCGCCCAGTGTTGTTCCAAATGCCCTGGCATTTTGCAAAGGTTGCATGGGAAAGCCTCTTGTAGGTGTTATACATGCCATCTGCCAGGACAGCATCTGTTGTTGCCACAAGATTTAGCAGGTGACATGCACATCGTTCATTGGGGGGGGGGGGGTGGCTGATATTCCAGACCAGAGTCTTCATCAAGGATCACACTTGCATCAAGGTATTCAATATGTTCATCTAGGTCTGCTTCATCTTCATCTATACCTCAGCATTATTCTGTGCCCCAAATGCATGGAAAGCTTTGATGGATTTGGATCCACTATCAGTTATTGTTCTTACAACTTTGCCTCTAATCTTTTATTGACAATGGACATTATCAAGAGCACCAACAAGCAAGTCAAATGTGTGAGGCCCTCTTAATCTTTTGCAAACTAGTGTGGCAGATCTTTCTGGGGACTCTTCCTCTATCCAATGGCATGTGACACCAAAGTAACTCTTCTGATGCAATCATAGTCTTTATGTGATCAGTAGATTCTCGTACGAACAGTGGGTCTGGAGACGACTTTGGCTTGAGGTTGCAATATGGTAACTAATTCTTTAAAAGCTGGCTGTTCTACAACTGCAAATGGCTGTAGACTTTCACATATGAAATTAATGACAAGCTTGTCAACAGTTGCTTGTGGGACATGTATGCGTGCAGCTGCCAACATCACATCTGGTAATCTGGCTTGCTTACTTGGTGAGTGAGAGCTTGTTTGGTGTGGCTGTGGTCTTTCGTCAATTTGCTGCTGTCACATGGGATTGGTCAATCTTTGATAGATATTTCCACTGTAAAAATACATATCTCAGTGCATGTTCAAACATTACCTCATCACATCACTGCTACTAACACCAAAGGAAAAAATTATTCAACCAGAGTAATTATTTAAGCTAATCATTGATTGTTTTAGCATGATGTGAATGTGTGGTATACTTGGTTAAATTACTACTGATTTAACATATTGTAATGAAAATGCTTGTGCTAATAATTTGCAATAACATTTTTAGGAATTGTAGTTTAATTATTTAAGCATGTATGCCCCACGCACGTTGGCTAAATCTGTCCTACTCGATTCCTAGGCTAACCGTTATGTTAGCTGGCTTTATGTGAAACATATCAAAGATGGTTAAAACAATAAAATACAAATATCTATAGACCTTCTTACCTTCTTCTTACCAGCTATGTTATATGGTTTGGAGACAGTGGCACTGATGAAAAGACAGAAGGCGGGGCTGGAGGTGGCAGAGTTGAAGATGCTAAGATTTTCATTGGGAGTGACAAAGGAGGACAGGATTAGGAATGATTATATTAGAGGGACAGCTCAGGTTGGACAGTTTGGAGACAAAACAAGAGAGGCAAGATTGAGATGGCTTGGGACATGTGTGGAGGAGAGATGCTGGGTATATTGGGAGAAGGATGCTGAATATGGAGCTGTCAGACAAGAGGAAAACAGGAAGGCCAAAGAGGAGGTTTATGGATGTGGTGAGGGAGGACATGCAGGTGGCTGGTGTGACAGGAAGATGCAGAAGATAGGCAGAGATGGAAACGGATGATCCGCTGTGGTGACCCCTAACGGGAGCAACCAAAAGTAGTAGTAATAGTAGTAGTTGTAGATCTGTAAATCATCTTACCTCAACATGTTTTTTTGCTGAGGCTGAATTCTCATAAGCCGATATCACCGTATGCAGTAAACAAAGTCTGCATTGCATTTGCACGCTGTCTCCCTTTCTCCCCCTGTACATGAAGAATTCTTCCGGGTGCGACCACTTCAATCCCTAAATTACTCCCATCTCTTGCGCTGTTCTGGTCAGTGGTCATCTCTCCAAACCTGTGCCTGCTGCAGCTTTTTTTTCCCCCATCCATATTTAATTTTCATTGGCCCGTTTGCGATCAGTTGATAGTGTTATTGGCTACAAAAATGCATATGAAAGATTGAGATATAATTCAAATTACAGGCCTACTACGTTGTGAATTATGATTTTAAAAGTAGCGAAGGGGATTACATAGTGTAATCATACTAAAGTAAGAGTAAAATTACAGACTTGAAAAAATACTAATAAAAGTACAACTGCCTAAAAAATGACTTAATTACAGTAACGAGAGTAGTTGTAATTCGTTACTTCCATCCCTGGGCCAAACCATAGAAAAATGTCTAACTTGACACTTGTACTGTACCCTAGATTCTAGGTGGACACTTTCTGCAAATAATTTCATGTTTTTGTTTGAACCTTTTAGGACAACAACTGGGTTGCTTTTGATTTTCTCTGATATACTTTTATTTTGAACATGTAAGAAAAAGACAAGCATGCTAGGGTTAATGCTCCTGTCTGTGCCCCCGACCAAGGCAATAGAAAGAGATAACTGGAGTTGGTCGATATAAATATATACATGATATAAAATGCAAATTTTATTACCATTAAAGCAACACAACCTAGGTAGGGGAACAGCAGTGGAAGGCAGAGTCGGAGGGGACAAAGCCAAGCTAGCTAATGATAGTAATTTTCTTTCTCTTTTTTTTTCTTGCAATAAGCCGACCAGAGTTCATCTCAACATGTGCTCCTTTTACTGATGTTTAAAGCAGTATTCAACATCTCAAACACAGCGCCAACTCTGTAAAACATTAGTTCATACATACATTCGTTTCAAAGGAATATCCCAGTGCCTAGCTTATCACTTGAATACAGACGAAAGAAAACATAATACTGTAAACTACTAATACTAATAAGACACGTTAGTCCCTAGCTAACGGGTCTGACCCTTAAGCCGAGCGGTTAGTGATGTCGCCTTGTGGTGCAGTACGCCCCGTCTCGAATCCCGCACCGGGCAAGAAAATAACCGGTTACAATACTGACCGCTTTGCCTGCTTGTCACCCAATTTAGGGGGGGGGGTTAACTTAAATATTCCTCAAGAGGTCGTGTTCTGATTTAAAAGTACTCCACACTCGAGCACAAATCCGTCTTCCAGTATATGCTTTTTCGTTCATATGCGAACGTAATGAATTACCCGATCCGTTACGGAAACCCGATTTGTTTTACGCATGCGCGAACATGAACGAAACTGCCGAGCAGGAAGTGGAAAAAACGAGACCGTCAAGCAATGACAGGAAACTTAATCGCGTTAGAAAAATCATGAGTGCGCCATCATTGCCAAGTGGTCAATGACTGTAATTACATAGAGACATGCAAAATGGCGTAATCAAAAGCAAAATAGTAAAACAAAAAAAACAAACAGTGTCATTGTTTAGTTGAGTTGAAATACAGATGGCTCCAGAGTTTGGATGTCAAAATGACATGCCGCTTCAGAGGTGTGCTCCTTTTCCAGTTAAACATGTTTATATGCATGTCCATGCCAAATATTTTGTAGTAAATACACAATAAATAAACACAGTGAGTACACACACACATTTGTTTGCATGCACTACACTTTCAGCTGTGGTTAAGATTTTGCTTGTTTCATTTGTGCAGCAAGGACACTGACAGCCTTGCTGCTGGTCACTGGTAATCCGCCGGATCTAGGAATGGGAGTTCATTCAACTGTTGCACTCTTTGTACTATAACATGTTATGGATAAGAGCTTAACGTAAAATGAAAATGTTAAGACCACTACTGCTAGCTGTATCTCACACCTCTACCTGACCCATATGTCTGTTACTGCTTTCACTTCAAACCCCATGTCCTTGTCCCCAAGAGGAGTTGGGGTTTGCAACCTCAATTATGAGGTTAAAATCCCCACGGTTAAAACACGCTCTGAGGGCATGGTGCAGGATGATGAGGTGTGAGCCCAGGAAGTCGGTCAGACAGACGCCTCTGGTAGAAATCTTATCCTTTGGCAAATTCAGACATTTTTGGATTAGCTCAGTCAGTGTCAGGGTTGTCTGTCTTCCTGACAGGCACAGGAGTGTAAGGTTCAAGACGAGGTACGGATTCGCCTGAAGAGTTGTTGTCCATGACTCAAGAAGATTCATTTCCTTGAAGGAAGAATGAGTAGCAGCGTTGCCACTGTAAACTAGGAACGGCAGTAAAACCGAATCTCGCAGTAAAGGGGAGAAGCAAAGGAATATTTTCTCAGAGGCACACTGTTGACTTCATTTGGAAATAATGTGCTCCAGATAAGCAAAGCCTTCATGTAATCAATTAATTTTGATTGCAAATGTTTGAAGTGAAGTTTGCAAATGAATTACCATGTTCCAATAACCATCCATCCATTATCCAAACTGCTTATCCTGCTCTCAGGGTCGCGGGGATGCTGGAGCCTATCCCAGCAGTCGTTGGGCAGCAGGCGGGGGGAGACACCCTGGACAGGCCTCCAGGCCATCACACAGGGCCATCACACACACACACACACACATTCATACTTAGGGACAATTTAGTACGGCCGATTCACCTGACCTCCATGTCTTTGGACTGTGGGAGGAAACCGGAGACCCCGGAGGAAATCCTCACAGACATGGGGAGAACATGCAAACTCCACACAGAAGATGAACCGGGATGACCCCCGAGGTTGGACTAACCTGGGGCTTGAACTCAGGACCTTCTCACTGTGAGGCGACCATGCTAACCACTGCCACACCGTACCGTGTTCCAATATTACCCACCCAATATTAAAAATGTTACTTATTTTGGCATGGTCCTCGCCCAGTAAATCTGGTATCGCTTGTGATTGGATTATATCCCAAATGATTGTCGATCACTGTAAATGCAAAACCTAATTGTGCCTGCTGACTTTGCTGTACATTTATCTCTGGAACAGTAGAGGAGGAGGGACATAGATGTATACATGCAAAAATTCAAATTCAAGTCGCAACCGGCATGGGCGCAAGTCCATGAATACTGGGGTGGCATCCAGCGCCTTACCTGTACCTCCATCCATAGGGTTAGTGGTTGCCGAATCAGTATGCGGATTGACAAGACCATACTGGATCAGTTGAGGCTCCATACAGCATTGGCTGAGGCCCAGGTTAACAATGGCCGCCATTGGTGCTGTGCCCTCACATGGTACTGATCAAAAACTGTACAATCTGCTGTGGCGACCCCTGAGAAACAGGGAACAAGCTGAAAGAAGAAGAAGAGGACGTGTAAAAATTCAAGTAATTCTCGCATACTTACCAAAGATGATGTATTTTCACTTACATGCGGACTTTCCCCAAGAACTCCAAAACATAGTGTTACCAAAACTGGTACAAGTGGGTTCAGGGTCTACACTAGGAGTGATCACTCACTCGTTGACTGATCAAACTATGCCATCATGTATTGATCAGGATCCCAATCACAGGCCCCCGTGACGTATTGTGACGATGCCGTCCGCTCCATCTTCTCCTAGGATTGTGATGCGGCTTTTTTTTTTCCCGTGACAGTGTTCAGTGAAAAGTGAGAGGGAATATTGGAGGATGGAGAAATGATGGCTTGTGGGGAGAGGTCAGAGGTCAGAGTCCAGCCTCTGACATCGCGAGTCTGCGGTGTGTATCCCGGCTCTCTCAACCACTAGGATGTCACTGCCGCTTCATTTTGTAGTTGTCACTTCCCGGGCAGTTGCTGAGTAAGAGTAGATAAATGGGCATCCGACGACAAAACGGGTGATTACGGCGCACTCTGGCAAGACTGATTATGTACACGGATACACATTTGTGCACACACCGTTGTGATGTGATGGATCCTCGGCGCATTTCACTTGTGGAGGCATACATTCTTTTGACATTTTGCATCTAATCTTTCTGCGGCGGGGGTAAATATTAGACCTGAAATAACAGATATACCCCATTAAGCTCCGCTGAACGTATAGAGCAAAGGGGACGTGAGATTTTGTGTCAAGAACGCAATAATTCTGTGTTTCAGCATTGTGCTGTGTAAACACTGATGACAATGGGAAAGCTTACAGATGAATGGGATTATGTCTTTTTGTGTATTGAAATAAGTATTATTGGATAGTAATTCAATTCTGACACGGATTACCAATTTCTCGTTCCTGCTCTATTAGCCGTTATAATTTCCCTCTGAGCAGGGTCTCTAGACTATATTCAAACTGATAGCTAGATGTATGCACAGACACACACACAAACACACACACACACACACAATTTCACAATTGCTCTTTCCGCCACTTGCATGCACACACACACACCCACACACCCACACACCCACACACACACACACACACTTTCACAATTGCTCTTTCCGCCACACACACACACAATTTCACAATTGCTCTTTCTGCCACACACACACGCACACAATTTCAAAATTGCTCTTTCTGCCACACGCACGCACGCACGCACACACACAAAACACACACACACACACACACACACACATGATTGCTCTTTCTGCCCCACACATACAAATCCACACAGACACGCACATACACGTACATGTACACAGAAACTAACACACTATTTGCAGTCTTTGCCCCCCCCACACACACACACCCAAACATCTTCTCCCCCACTCACTAAATCAGGTTCACACAGAAACACAACGTGCGTGTGTATCGACGCACACACGTTCGGCGAAACAAGCCCGTCGCATCCACCGCGGCAGAGGCCCCGGCAGCGCGCGCACGGCGTGCGCCTGAGCCTGTTGCGCTCATCAATCACGTCCAACACCCCGCCCCCGCCTCATTTGTTCAGATCATATTTGTTTGGTTATTGCCTTTGCTATTATTGTTGTTGTACTTTGATACATTCCCCGACAGCGCGCGTTTCCATTATAAGTCGTCAATTAATACAGAGGAATGTAATTACTGTGACACGGCGTCTAACGTGGGCTGCGGGGACGAGAAATGGATTGTGACAGGGTGTGCTTCAAGCTGTCACATGCAGCGGTATATCCTCTCCAGCCCCGCCTTGCAGCGCCGCACTTCTCAAGCGCTCCCTCCCCCCGTTATAGTTCTGCGTCCCGCCTCTCCGTCAGTCCTACCATCTGTCTGTTCATCCATCTGTCTGTCTCCTTGTCTGTCCGCTCTCGGCAATTGTTTACCCATCTCTCTGTCGTCCTTTGCATCTAGCCATCTGTTTAGCTTCCCTCGTGTCTCTCTGTCTGTCTTCCTGTCCAACCACTTGAGTCCCCGTCTCTGTCTACCTGTCCGTTTATTTGTCCGTCCTTCTATCTGGCTGACTGATTGCCTGTCTGTCTTCGTGGCTGGCTGGGAATGCGGACGTGGACAGACATTCGTTTTAACTCCTGTCGATCCACGCTGTTAGTAATTACATTTATATACCTCGCCGAGACAACTTTTATTCCTTTTTCGTTTTTGGATTTTTCTCCCCACTCTTTTCCAGCCACCCCGGTCGCTGCTCCACCCCCCCCCCCCACCCCCCTCTGCCGATCCGGGGAGGGCTGCAGACTACCGCGATAGATGTGACGTCGCCAGCCGCTTCTTTTCACCTGACAGTGAGGAGTTTCGCCAGGGGGGGCGGAGCACGTGGGAGGATCACGCTATTCCCCCCGAACAGACACCACGACCGACCAGAGGAGGCGCTAGTGCAGCGACCAGGACACATACCCACATCCTGCTCCCCACCCGCAGACACAGACAATTATATCTGTAGGGACGCCCGACCAAGCCGGAGGTAACACGGGGATTCGAACTTGCGTGTCGGTAGGCAAGGGAATAGACCGCTATGGCGCCCTCACATATCCATTTCCTGCCCTTTGCAGTAGTATGTGTTGCATGTTTCATGTCTGGGAGCAGATCTTAACTGAACTGAGTTAAATGGTGGAGCCTGCTCAGTCTGACTACATGCCGTGCACCTCGCCTCGCTCCGCGGATAATGGCTTCAACAAAAAGAACGAGGTGATGGCCACATCATTTGCTTAGCTGGGTGTCAATCAGTCTTGTTGTTTATGTTCCGAGGTGCAGAACATCAACAAAGCATGCGAGCCCGAACACATCAACAACTCCCTTTCACTTAGTGTCTAGATCTGTAGGCTGCTGTCAACACGCGTCTGATCAGATCTGACTCGAGACGGCCACTCGAGTCTAGTGTGGAGACTGAATAATGCCGTCCCCCATTTTATTTCTCAAGGATGTGCAGGGGCGTTGTATACGGGCAATTATAAATCTATATCTAGATGCCAGATCGATGCTGGAAACAGCCTATGCCATGGCGTAGGCTGTGTTATGGTGGAAGCCATATGCTCCCAGATAAACAGGCAAATGTTATTGTGGTTAACTAAAGCAAACTTGAAGTTACAATCCTAAAGATTGTAGTTTTTGATTCACATACCGAGACCTACATTATGGTAATACTGATTATGGTTGAACCTCGAACGTACCGTTACCCACTTTTTTCTCCCCCATCTGCCTGCCATGGTGAAGACATCAAGTGCTACGGCTGTATGGTTTTTTTTTCTCTTGGCAATAATTATTAAATTGAGCAGCAACAAAAGCATTTGGCCTGACACAACAGCATTTGTATATTTGTGGATTAGCTATTGACTGCGATGTGTCTGTGATCCTCACTGGCGGTCACTCGGGGTCGAGTATGACCGTCCTCCCTCTGGGTCCTTCTGGGTCTTCAGGTGGGCGTAGAGGCTGACCCTGGAGCTGCATAATGGGAGGATGCCTGTGCGTGACAGCTTTTTACATGGAGTGGCTGATGTGCCTGCAGCCACCACACGGTCCTTGGCAGGGGGTGGCCAGAGTCCAATGGCATGGAGAACCAAGATGATTGGGGACCACCCTCTGTTGCAGCCTTCATCCACCTTCACTGCCGTTGTGACCTGGAGACATCTTCTGCCAATTCCACCGTCGAGGTCTTTGTTGGATCATGCGTCATCTGGAACCTCCCTCTTGACCTCTCCACCTTGGGTGACCCTACCAGGAGCCAAGCTCTGGACGGCATAGCTCCTTGGATCAGTGGTACATGCAGGCTTCTCCACCACGGCAAGGTGGAGATCCAGAAGTGTCTGTGATAAAGGTGCAGAACAGGGCATTTGTTTGCATGCAAACCTTTTGAACAGTAACTTCAAACTGTGATGATTAAATGAGATGCTGGTGCCATTTTACAACACGGTGTGCCTTATGAAGGACTTATAAGTGCTTACTAAATACCTTATTGGTGTTAATAACTCGTTTAATAACGTGTTTATAACGCCATAAGAAGGTGTTATTATACATTATTGACAAACCCTTTTGGGTTGCGAAGTTGGGAGCCCACATGTTCAATGCAGTACTAAAAAGTTTTTATTGGGTTGCCAGGTTGGGAGCCCACATTTTAACAATTTTAGACAATTTCAACTCCAGACAGACGGAGACCACCAATTCACATTGTCATCAGTCAAAAAAGTCATTCATAACCACTTATAAATTGTTTATAAAGCATCCCTCATTGTTAAGTGCAATCGAGATTTTGTCTACTGTAAAAAAAAATAAATCAATAAACTTAATGGTAAAAACTGAAATGTCACTGAAAATATAACACCAACTGAGAAAAATAAATAAAATCAACCATTTATTGTTATGCTTTATGTTGAGTTTTCATTCAGCGTCTAAAAAGGCGAGCAAGCAATGAAAAAGTAAAGCTAAATTAAATCTAAAAAGATCATTCATGACCTAAAAACAACAGATAAATAGGCAGCTAAAGAAGGCCGATAACCAAACTATGTGCAGCAGGCCTTCGCTGAACTTTTGTGGCGCTCACAATCCACCCTGAGAGGAGAGAGGGGTGTTTAGACAGAGCCGTGAACTGTGTCTGATACGATTACATGACGTTCCCTCACATCTGGTACCAGGCCCCTGTGCTTCCCTTCGCCCCGAGGCCGACCGCCCTCTCCTCAAACGCCCCGGCCGTGACTCCTCTGGGACGGCGTTGCCTTGTCCCGTACACTAATTCTCCGGCTAAATTCATATCTCCCCCCACCCACTCATGCATCATACTGCATCCACCTCCGTTTTTAATCCCTCTCGCCTCGCCCTGTCCTCTCTTGTTTCAGCTCACCTTATCCTGCCAATCTCATGCCCTTGTTATCCCTACCTCCCTTGATCCATCCTTCCTTCTCTCCCTCCATCCACATGTCCCTCTTCTCTCCCACCCTGCCTCCTCTCTGCAGTGGAGGTCAGCTATGATGCGGAGTGAGAGAGCCAGCCTGTGTTTAATTACATTAATAAAACACCCTGTGAGGTAGAATGACCTCCCAACCCCCCCCACCACCCCCTCTCTCTCTGCCCCCCCCCCCACCCCCACCTCCCTTTTCCCCTTGTTGTTCCGCAGGCCCGGCTCTGTCAAGGCTCCCCACAGGCCCGATCCAATTGGTGCCAGGTTGCATTTCATGGCTGATTGCGAGGCATGTGTTTCTGCCTCTCCGGCGCCGGTTCCGCCCCCCAATCTCCAGCGGTTCCTGACATGCTCACTTTGCTGGAGGTCGTGTCAGAGACGTCTCCCTCCCTCCCTCCCTCCCTCTCTCCCCGACCTGACGCAGGTGGAGGACATGGAGGAGAGCAACGTTGGCCAAACGAGACCTCTCTCCAAACAGCCATAATGGGGGACATGCCCTTCCCAACAAGATCCTCAGAGGTGTAAAACATCCCAGCCACTCTCCTCCCTTTCCCTCATATTACCCCCCCCTCCCACACACACACACCTCGCACGTCTGCATGAATGAGAGGGCATGCATTTCCCCTCCACCCCTTACATCCCACAGATTCAATTTGGAGAGGGAAGTGAAATATTAATCGGGAGAGGAGTTTCTCGGCTTATGCCAGGGCTTGGTTCGGCATTTGTGGAGGCTCCTGGCTCCCTGCGTCATAAAGCTGAAATCGGAGGCACATAGAATACCCCTTGGGCCAGCAGACAATGGTCCTATGCACATAAATTATGGCAGAAGCAGGCTGGCATATGACAAGCAGCAGTAACTTACTATTATTGCCTGCAACCCATGATGAGAATTCCCATGGCAGCCAACGGGTCGGAGCGATGTAATATGAATAGAATTCATGCAAATGGAAGCGCCTCAAATGTGTCAGAACTATTTCCGCCGTCGGACCGATGCCTTGTATCTTCAAAAGGCAGTTTTGTAAAGACTACCCCACTGTTAGATGGACTGCGGTGCATCTTGGGACTTTCATGAGTTTGGATGGATATCACAGGCCTCGGGGTCATGTCGTTTGCTCTGCCCAGGCAGGGTCGTGGAGATTTTTAGGAACCTTCAGAAAATGACAAAACTGGAGTTACGGGGGGGGGGGGGGGTTTGCAACAGCAGTGCATGTAGTCTTCCACAGCCTCATAGTATAGTCCAAAGCCTTGCGGTCATAAGTGGCATGCCGTTGCTCCAAGAACATTACAATTTAATGTAGACATATAACTTACATCCCCAAGATGATGGGATTTCATAACCTTGTGCGGAGTGCTGTGTGGCGTGAGATTGGCGCCAGCAGAAACCGAAGTGCAATTGTACTATGAGTTTGTATTAGAGAAACTCAGTTTGAATTGTTTGAATTTCAATTTGCACCGTTCAGTTTGATTCTGAATGTAATTTTTGAATTTGAATTTGAATTTAAACCTAGGCGTCAGGGGCGGCGCGGTGGTTAGCGCGGTCGCCTCACAGCAAGAAGGTCCTGGGTTCGAGCCCCGGGGTAGTCCAACCTTGGGGGTCGTCCCGGGTCATCCTCTGTGTGGCGTTTGCGTGTTCCCCCCGTGCCTGTGTGGGTTTCCTCCGGGTGCTCCAGTTTCCTCCCATGGTCCAAAGACATGTAGGTCAGGTGAATCGGCCATACTAAATTGTCCCTACGTGTGTGTGTGTGTGTGTGTGTGGGCCCTGTGATGGCCTAGCGGCCTGTCCAGGGTGTCTCCCCGCCTGCCGCCCAGTGACTGCTGGGATAGGCTCCAGCATCCCCGTGACCCTGAGAGCAGGATAAGCGGTGTGGATAATGGATGAATTTCAATTCGCTTTGCTCAGTTTGATTCTGAATGACATTTTTGAATTTAAACCTGGACGTCAGGGTTGGAAATTGAATTCTGTCATTGTTACGTTCAGTGTTCACCTTCCAATTTAAGGTCATTTAAAGTCAAATTTCAACAATCAAAATGGTTTCAAATTTAGTTCTTGAGATGCAGATGCAAGTTTATGAGACACACATTTGAGTGTTTTGGAAAAGCAGTGGAGCAAAGATTCAACTGTGGGTTCCTCTGAGCACCTGTTGCAGGAAGTACATCTGCAGATGGCTTAGGCCGAAACACGTTCTTTCTTATTTCTTATTTCTTATTTTTTTTGGGAGTGCGGGCTCTTCCTTCCCGCGGTGAGTCTCTAGTCTCTACCTCGCTCCCGCACGCCTCCTTTGCTTTAGATAGCTGAGCCGAGCTCGTGTCTTGTTTTGCTACTGCAGGAAGTAAAGCGACCAGAGTAATTGCATCAGAATGGATGATCGATGACAGCTGCCGGTTAATCCTGTGTTAATATTAATGGCTCGAGCAGACGGCCCCAAAAAACTTTGCTGATTGATGCTCTCGGCTGGACTTGGGGAACAAGAGGCCGCAAAAAAAAAAGAAATAAAATAATAATAATAAAGAAAAGTGAGTCACACAGACACACTTTCCACATCAGAACCCGGTTTCCCTGCTCTCGATGACGTCATTCGTCGGCTGCAAGGACACACAGTCCGGATCGGCGGCGTAGGTTGTTAAAGTTTAATTGATAGAAAGCCCGCGCGGCGAAGAAATAAGATCATTTCACATGCCGACGGATCGACTTTTAACATCGCCTCCTACGTTTTGTGCACGCGGATTCTTCCGGATTATGTTTTTTTTTCTTCTTTCTACTCTAATCCAGATATTATCCAGATATTTGCCAATTTTACCCCCCCTCCCCCCACGTAATCCTTCTTTCTAATCCATTATGACATTTTAACTGCATGTTTACCACTTTATCTGTTTAAATCACCCCTGCTCCGCTGTCCTTAAAGCCCTTTCTAACCATCTCTGTTTGCTGTATAAATAGACTGTCGGCATCACAATTATCTTACGACGTCTCTGTGCTCTCCCCCCGCCGCTCTACTTTCCGCAGACCCCTGGCTGCACGCTTTGTTATTTGTTCCTTGGGTTTTCATTAGATGCTCTGACTGATCATTAGCGCACCTCCTCAAACAAAGGCCTAACGGTGGCACAGCTGGCACGCAATGCCCCGTCTCTTTCATACACAGCTAAGTGCCCTTCAGACTCACGTGGTTATTAATAACATTGTTCCTAAGCTGTAAAGAATAAAGGATGCCAGTCAGCAGCACGCTGATTGGTTTGCAGGCTGGACATATGCACCTTTCCCCACCTTTTCACTCAGTCATGCTTTTCTCTTCCTCGTTCTCTCTTTACCCCAGTTTGAATGTGTGCACAAAGAGCAAGAGAGGAAGGAAAGTTAATTAGATAGTGGGCCGAGGGGGGAGAGGAGGGGGGGTGGTAATGGAAAGGGGCTGCATGGAAACAGATGGCCCAGAATTTATTAACTTGCAGGAGCGCTTCAAGGAATCCACTGGACCAGACACTAGGCCAGTCACTGTCTGGGTGGGGGCTCAAAAGCTGCTGGATACAGGTAAAGGCTGTCAAAACCTAAAATAGAAAAGAGATTTATCTCAAGAACATGGCCAATGATCCATCATGTGAGAACAATAGATGCAGTAGGGATTTTTTCTCCCCCTAATACTACCATTGCAGTCTCTCTAATTCAGAATACGGAGGAACCTATTGGTGAAGTGCAACCTTTACGCAAAGAATTTTGTTGAGATGTTTATCATAACTCATACTATGGCTGACTTGAGAGTATATCCATACTGAATTTGAAAGAAATTTGAAGACTAAATTTTCATGCTGTACATTTTCCATCGAAAAGTTTGTCGTCCGCATTGGAGTGCTGAAACATTGGAGGAAGTTGCGCCGAAGCTTCTTCTACTGGTCATGCCCACCGGACTTGATCCAGTGGCTTTATATATATATATATACACTACCGTTCAAAAGTTTGGGATCACCCAAACAATTTTGTGTTTTCCATGAAAAGTCACACTTATTCACCACCCTATGTTGTGAAATGAATAGAAAATAGAGTCAAGACATTGACAAGGTTAGAAATAATGATTTGTATTTGAAATAAGATTTTTTTTACATCAAACTTTGCTTTCGTCAAAGAATCCTCCATTTGCAGCAATTACAGCATTGCAGACCTTTGGCATTCTAGCTGTTAATTTGTTGAGGTAATCTGGAGAAATTGCACCCCACGCTTCCAGAAGCAGCTCCCACAAGTTGGATTGGTTGGATGGGCACTTCTTTGAGCAGATTGAGTTTCTGGAGCATCACATTTGTGGGGTCAATTAAACGCTCAAAATGGCCAGAAAAAGAGAACTTTCATCTGAAACTCGACAGTCTATTCTTGTTCTTAGAAATGAAGGCTATTCCATGCGAGAAATTGCTAAGAAATTGAAGATTTCCTACACCGGTGTGTACTACTCCCTTCAGAGGACAGCACAAACAGGCTCTAACAGGTACTATTTAATGAAGATGCCAGTTGGGGACCTGTGAGGCATCTGTTTCTCAAACTAGAGACTCTAATGTACTTATCTTCTTGCTCAGTTGTGCAACGCGGCCTCCCACTTCTTTTTCTACTCTGGTTAGAGCCTGTTTGTGCTGTCCTCTGAAGGGAGTAGTACACACCGGTGTAGGAAATCTTCAATTTCTTAGCAATTTCTCGCATGGAATAGCCTTCATTTCTAAGAACAAGAATAGACTGTCGAGTTTCAGATGAAAGTTCTCTTTTTCTGGCCATTTTGAGCGTTTAATTGACCCCACAAATGTGATGCTCCAGAAACTCAATCTGCTCAAAGAAGTGCCCATCCAACCAATCCAACTTGTGGGAGCTGCTTCTGGAAGCGTGGGGTGCAATTTCTCCAGATTACCTCAACAAATTAACAGCTAGAATGCCAAAGGTCTGCAGTGCTGTAATTGCTGCAAATGGAGGATTCTTTGACGAAAGCAAAGTTTGATGTAAAAAAAATCTTATTTCAAATACAAATCATTATTTCTAACCTTGTCAATGTCTTGACTCTATTTTCTATTCATTTCACAACATATGGTGGTGAATAAGTGTGACTTTTCATGGAAAACACAAAATTGTTTGGGTGATCCCAAACTTTTGAACGGTAGTGTATATCTATATAGATATATATATCTATATAGATATATATCCCCTCCTGTTTCTCCACAATTTTTCTCCCCGACCAAGCCGGAGGCAACACAGGGATTCGAACCGGGGATCGATCCAGCGGCATTTTTTGCTGATCACATGACAATCACAAGCAAGTGTTTTCAAAAGCTCCGTTTTCACCACCCACATCAGTTGAAACCACCAGTTTCGTGTAGATGAAAGGTCAAAAGGGAGAAAAAAAGATGCGTTTTGAATGAACCTGGGTATACTCTAAAACAACACAGTTTGGAAGGGTCTGAAATAAGACAAGGAAAAAGACATTTTGAAAAATTGTTGAACACTTAAAGCGAAATAAATCTTTGAGACATGAACATTTTCAAATGCACAGAAAATCCAAGCCACGAAAGCCATTTGTGGTTGTGAACTACTACTACTACTACTACTACCACTACTACCTTTGGCTGCTCCAGTTAGTGGTCGCCACAGTGGATCATCAGTTTCCATCTCTTCCTGTCCTCTGCATCTTCCTCTGTCACACCAGCCTCCTGCATGTCCTCCCTCACCACATCCATAAACCTCCTCTTTGGTCCTCCTCTTTTCCTCTTGCCTGGCAGCTCCATATTCAGCATAATATGCTGAATAGGTTGTGAACTAATGACATTTTATTCAAATGAATCGTCCCAAAGTTAGATTTAAAAGGATATTAGACCTATAGGGGGCACGGTAGTACAGTGGTTAGCGCGGTCGCCTCACAGCAAGAAGATCCTGGGTTCAAGCCCCGGGGTAGTCTAACCTTAGGGGTCATCCCAGGTCGTTCTCTGTGTGGAGTTTGCATGTTCTCCCCGCGTCTGTGTGGGTTTCCTCTGGGTGCTCCAGTTTCCTCCAACGGTCCAAAGACATGTAGGTCAGGTGAGTCGGTCATACTAAATTGTCCCTAGGTGTGAATTTTTGTGTGTGTCTGTGGGCCCTGTGATGGACTGGTATCTTGTCCACGGTATCCCCCCCACCTGCTGCCCATTGACTGCTGGGATAGGCTCCAGCATCCCCGTGACCCTGAGAACAGGATAAGTGATTTGGATAATGGATGGATGGATTAGACCTATATTTTGTGAGTTTTAGATAGGCTGCAAAAAGTGTCTTCTACAGAGATATCCATCCATCCATTATCCAAACCGCTTCTCCTGCTCTCATATTCACTGGGATGCTGGAGCCTATCCCAGGAGTCATTGGGCAGCAGGCAGGGAGACATCCTGGACAGGCCGCCAGGCCATCACACTGGGCTGACTACGGAGATATCATATAAAATATTTAATTGCAGGTGGTGTGGCGGTCTATTCCACTGCCTACCAAGGCGGAGATTGCCGGTTCGAATCCCCATGTTGCCTCCAGCTTGGTTGGGCATCCCTATAGACACAGTTGGCCATGGCTGCGGGTAGGAAGCCGGATGTGGGCATGTGTCCTGGTCGCTCCAGTAGCGCCTCCTCTGGTCGGTCGGGGCACCTGTTCGGGGGGGAGGGGGAACTGGGGGAAATAACGCGATCGTCCCATGCACTATATCCCCCTGGTGAAACTCCTCACTGTCAGGTGAAAAGAAGTGGCTGGCGACTCCACATGTATCAGAGGAGGCATGTGGTAGTCTGCAGCCCTCCCTGGATCAGCAGAGGGGGCGGAGCACTGCCCGGGATGGCTCAGAAGAGTAGGGCAATTGGACGGGTGCAATTGGGGAGAAAAAAGGAGAGGGGGGGAATCCAAAAACAAAAAAAATGTAGTTGCTCTATCTTACACTAAGATCGCTGCCATATCTCTAGTACTGCACAGGATGACTGTTTTATATACTGGTTCAGTCCAAATAGTGTTTCTTGTACAACCTTATACGCAAGTACATGGTGTCACATCTGTCACGGTGCAATGCAAACATCTCTGATGCTTCCAGCACGATAAACAGGTTCATATCTGATGGCTACACGCTCCCGAGAATAGGAAATTCTGAGGGGGAAAAAAGAAAAGGGAAAGTACTCAGACATCTTAACAGGGCCGGTCTTTGACTCCTTCACTAAGCGTGTGACTCACAACTCGTAGGTACGGATACTGGCATACATAAGATCACACACACCCTCAGACTCCACGGTGGATATGCTGAAACAGTTTGCCTACAGATCCGGAAAACGGCCTCCTGCCGTGCGGACTGCGGAGGGAACGCGTACCCGTGTGTGATCCGGGAGTTCCCAGGGACCGTCTACATCCGATCCGAAGGTACTTAATCCCATGTTTATCCTCTGATTTTTGCAGTCAACGTGGAACTTTGATTTAGGGAGTTGTCACGCATAAACTACCGCGTGAGAGTTACACCCGTCTCTCCGTTTCGGCTGCAAGCTCAGCTCCAAAACGCTCACATCCCTTTCAAATTGCCTCTTTTGCTCACGGCTCTGCCTTTGACTTCACGATGTTCGCTATTTCTGGACTACAAAAAAAACAAGAAAGGAGCCTCCAAAGGTTTTAGGAGCTACGCTTGTGCCAAGCCCGAACTCCAAAGGCGGCGCTGCGGAAATCAGACGGCTTGCAGAACAGAGCGCTAAAAGCTAATGAACAATGGATTTGCTGGCGCACGTGTTGTTTCATTCCAGTCTCTCTGTTTTTCTCCAAAGCGCCGTGATGGAAGGCAACACGTGCCGCGCCGCGCCGCGCCGCTGCGGCGTGTGAACTAGCTGCGTGGGCCCTGTGAAGCCAGGTGGTTTGTGAGTCAACGGCGTGAGCTTCAAACGCCACGCCACCGATCCTGCTGGGCCTCCGCCGAAGTAAAAATAGACCGCTATGACGACGCCACGCTGCCGCCGTAAAATTAGCATGGCGGGCCTCCGCCGGTGCCGCGTAGCGCCTGCTCACCTCGAGCTGTCGAGACGGTATACAGTAAGCCAAGGGTCCCCAATTCCTTTTCATAGCGGGCCACTTTTAAAACCACGGGCCACTCAACCTGCAGCAGCATGTTGTTCGTTAGTTTGTTTTGGTGTCGATACGTTGCAGGTATTATTGTGGTGGACACGTATTGGGGACAGAATTCAACCCAGGAACTAAGGGTTAAGTCATGGTTGCCCTGGCAGGTTAACGCAGGGTTAAGTTATGGTTGTCCAGCCAGTTTTCTGGTTATTCTTGCCGCCTCCGCTCAGTCGAGCTTTGGTTTTGTTGTCTCTCTGATTTACCGTGGATTAAAGAAAGTTGCCTACACGGCTAAAGTGCTGAACCTACGGTCTTCTCCGTTCCTTCGGCTCTACATTATAATTTAAACAGAGATTTTTCATCTATTTTTCGATATATTACTAGTCTTACGTTTACTAAGAAATTTTTTTTTTTTTTGGTAGGGAAATAAAAAAAAAATGCTTCCTTCTGGCATTTCTCCAAAAATTCTCGCGGACCATAAATCAACCCGTCACGGGCCGGACGTGGCCCGCGGGCCATCTATTGGGGACCCCTGCAGTAAGCCAACCCTTTAAATCAAACAAGCCCCCCCCCCCAAAAAAAAACAAAACCACATAGCAAAAGCTAACATGACAAAATGCCTGTTGTTTGTGACGATGGACCAGAACAGCTACCGAAGTTTGATAGATTTGCGTTGCCAGACTGTGTGCGTCGCGGGTGTGACACAGACGGGGTGAAAGTTTGTTGGGGTGATGCATACCACCCGGTCTAACAATGACAGACGGCGCTTTGCAAGCGCCGGCACACCCCGTTGTCTGCTCGTGTGCATAGTGTGAGGGTCTCTGATGTCTTCATTGGACTGCCAGTAGCTATTAAGTGGAGCTGCACTTTATTCATTCTCATAGTGAAGTTCAGTGTAGCCGGGGTGTCCGTGTCTGTGTGAATTATAGAAGGTGGATTACAGAATTACAGACTGTGTGTGAATCACAGGATTTAGGCTTGAAATACACTGCACTTTAGTTTATATCCATACATATAAACATATCTTGGTGGCACAGTGGTTAGCATGGTCTCCTCACAGTGAGAAGGTCCTGAGTTCGAGCCCCTGCATAGTCCAACCTTGGAGGTCGTCCTGGGTTGACCTCTGTGTGGAGTTTGCATGTTCTCCCCGTGTCTGTGTGGGTTTCCTCCCACAGTCCAAAGACATGTAGGTCAGGTGACTCGGCCATACTAAATTGTCCCTAGGTGTGAATGTGTGTGTGTGTGTGTGTGTGTGTGTGTGTGTGTGTGTGTGTGTGTGTGTGTGTGTGTGTGTGTGTGTGTGTGTCTGTGTCTGTGTTAGCCCTGTGATGGCCTGGCGGCCTATCCAGGGTGTCTCCCCGCCTGCCGCCCAATGACTGCTGGGATAGGCTCCAGCATCCTGGCGACCCTGAGAGCAGGCAGGATAAGCGGTTTGGATAATGGATGGATGGATAAACATATCTTTGTCTGAATTTGTATGTATAGCGTGCACTAAATTGATATTAATACATCCGCTGACTAATAAAGATTGTGTGTGAGTAACACGAGGGTACAATGATGACTTTACCATCGCTGGAGAAAGAAAAACAGATGGTCTCATCAGAAATGGCTCTATCCTTGCCTTAAATCTTGACTGAAAGCCACTTTATTTGATATTGTGTTCTTACAACGAATTGCATTTTCATAATGAATGTGTTCTCTGCATTTAACTCATCCTATTGTATAGGAGCAGTGGGCAGCTGCACCTGGGGACCAACTCCAGTTCTTCTCTCTATTGCCTTGCTCAGGGGCACAGACAGGAGTATTAACCCTAACATGCATGTCTTTTTGATAGTGGGAGGAAACTGGGGCACCCGGAGGAAACCCACACAGACATGGGGAGAACATGCAAACTCCACAGAGAAAGGACCTGAGATGGCCTGGGGTTCGAATCCAGGACCTTCTTGCTGTTAACTGGTGCCCCACTTGCTGTGAGGCAACAGTGCTAACTGTTGCTTCACTTATTATTATATGGCTGACCCTATTCCCCCTCGGGGATGAATAAAGTATTCTGATTCTGATTCTGAACCACTGGGCCACCGTGCCGCCCTCTTCCAAATTGAACTGCTGAAAAATGTCTGAGCCTCTACAATAACGTTAGACTAGTATGGCACCACAGAAGTAAAAACTGTAGCCTGTTGCTCAGTAATCCCATCCATCCATCCATCCATCCATTATGTAAACCACTTATCCTGCTCTCAGGGTCGCGGGGATGCTGGAGCCTATCCCAGCAGTCACTGGGATGGCAGGCAGGGAGACACCCTGGACAGGCCGCCAGGCCATCACAGGGCCCACACACACACACACACACACACGCACACCTAGGGGCAATTTAGTACGGATGATGCACCTGACCTACATGTCTTTGGACTGTGGGAGGAAACCGGAGCCCCCGGAGGAAACCCACGCAGACACGGAGATAACATGCAAACTCCACATAGAGGATGACCCGGGACGACCCTAAGGTTGGACTACCCCGGGGCTCGAACCCAGGACCATCTTGGTGTGAGGCGACCGTGCTAACCACTGTCCCACCATGCCGCCCCAGTAATTCCAAAGCTTCTTAATAATGGATGAGGAAGCTCAGTTTCTGTTAGTTTTGCGATGTTTGCAAAACGTATTTATCGTCTCATTTCCTTTTTGTTAACATTGTGTTCATTACCATGGTTTATAATGTCTGTGTTATATCAGTTTGCAGATAAATAATCCATCCATCCATCCATCCATCCATTATCCAAACCGCTTATCCTGCTCTCTCAGGGTAAACTAAACTAAACTAAATTAGATTAGTTTGACTGATATTTCTAATCTGCTACCTACAATACTGTACATATTGTATTATTAACCTACACTTTACGTGGAGTTGTGTGATGTGAGACGCTATAAGATGGCAAAACCCCAGCGCTAATGTCATCAAAAATAACCCCTTTGTTCATATATTTGTCGTACTAACAGGGCTATATGTCTTACAGGGCTATGTGATGCATCTTAAACTGGATATCCAAAGTTTACATCATCTACATTGCGTCCTTCTTGAAATGTGTGCAAAACAACTGTCGGGCCATTTTAGCTGAAACTGAAACAGCAATTTCTTTTTTTGACATTTGATGACGATAGCTTTTAATTCCCCTGATGGTGTTGATGTTGGTGTTGAAGAAAAGTACAGGGGGATGGTGGAATAATGGCAACAATCAAAGTTTATGGCGCTCACGACCCCGCAGGCCTGGGAAACGCATCTATAGCGGTTCATTATTGAGGCGAACATCATGGAATATCCCGGTGCCTATTAACCTTAGCTACAGTCGCATAGTGCAGTGCAGACACTCAGACTACAACCGGATTCATCTGGAAGAAATTTCGTCCAAGATGTCAGGGAACATTTTGTGGAGTATACGACAGAACCTGGCCGTGACATACCACACCGCATTTTACACAGAAGCGAAGCAAACTGGTGACTGCGAGCCATTTGTGTTGGCAGCGTGGACGAGGAGACGCCGCTCACTGTCATCAAATCCCCATTGAACGTGTAGGCTGTATTTGTGACGTGGTGTTGCTCTAAAACGACACAACCGGTAGGTCTTGCGCAACTCCCTGGCATTTTCTCTCTCTCCCTTTCTATGACTGAAGTGTGCGTCAGTGAAGTATGTGTGCGCAAATGGATGTAAACAGGTGTGTGTGTGTATGTGGGTGTTTGCGTGTGTGTGTGTGTGGGTGCGTGCATGCAGGTGTTTTTGCCGTTAAACCTTTTGAAATCTTGGCAAGGTAGAAAAACTAGGTCAGTTGGTGTAAGTGAGGCAGAGGAACAGTACCGAAGTTGTGCGTGCCTTTGAAAAGTTGTTTCAATTTACATCAAAGGTGCTACACTGATGCCATAATTCAGTGATGGCTTATAGCCCGACTCCAATAAGCTTTAAAATGCTATCGCTGTTTCGACGGGGATTGGGGAAAAGTTTTGTTTTTTGTTTCATTTCTGTTAAGATATGACCTTATTTAGATACTGATAATTGTCAAAAGTTTGATGAGCTAATGTTACACATAATGTGCTCGAACGGCCTGGGGTTCTTTTGAATCAAAGCAGACTAGATTGAGGGAAAATTGACCTAACCTCTGCACCAATAGCCCAAAGGAAGTGGTGGGGTCGTAAGTGAGGGGATGTATGCATGCACTTACTCTTCTTCTTCTGTTCATCGAAATCCGGTGATGATGTCCACGCCTTTAATGGCGAGCTCTTTGATGACTGAACATTTCTATCCTGGACCCACAAGCAGTATTGCAGGTGGGGTATATATACGTGGTGATGGTGGTGGTCGTGGTGACAACCATGTCTGTATTTTTCCTGGCTCTCTTCTGCAGTCGTCTGTTTGTCCTCCCCATCTCCAGTGTATGGACCCCTTCCCTACGCAGCTGTCACCAAGTGGTACAGTCAGCAGCAACATCCTTCAGATCCTCGGGTCTGATCTTGCATTTCCTCAAAGCATTCTTCATCTGATCCTTGTAACGCTTTTTTCGGCACTCCAGCTGAGCATCAACCATGATGTAGCTGACCATATGACACTCTGTGGGGTAGCCAACATGCGGGCATCCTTATCACATGCCCCAGCCACTGCAGCTGGCACTGGGTGATCATGGCCTCAACACATTTGCAGTTGGTCTTTGCAAGTATTTCAGTGTGCGGCACACGCTCGTGCCAGGTAATTTCCAGGATGCGCTGGAGGCAGCTTATGTCGAAGCGCCCTAAGGACTTGATGTGACAGCTGTATGTTGCTCAAGCTTCACAGCTACAGAGGATGGTGGTGACGCAGACCGCTTGGTATGCAATGACCTTTGTGGAGGGATGAAGGTTCTTGTTCTGAAAGACTCTGCGCCAGAGTCTCCCAAAGGCAGCTGAAGCCTGTTTAATGTGGCTCTGGATGTCATTGTCAATGCCGCTATCCCGAGAGAGATTACTCCCCAAATATTTGACAGATGACAATTCTGACAGCTGTTCATCACCAGCAGTGGAGACAGGTAGAGTGGGTGGAGTGCTGGTACTCCATTGGCAGACCACCTCCATCTTGGTGGTGTTGATAGTTAGCCCCATCCTGCTGTACGCTCTCACCACCACAGCAAGGACAGTTTGAAAATCCTCCCGAGTATGGGCCACAAGAGCACAGTCGTCTGCTTACTGCGGCTCCAGGAGCCCCTCTCTACAGACTTTGATGGTTGCATGAAGCCTCTTGATGTTAAAGAGGTTGCCATGTAGTCTGAAGTGCACTGCCGCACCACTGCTGCCTTCACTCTCCTTGTAGGGAAGCTTGGTGACTGACACACAGGAGGAACATCCTAAAGAGCACTGGTGCTAGCACACACCCCTGTGCGTACAAGGAAGGGAACAGAATCTTGCCCTCCTATGGTCACCCGAGCAGTCATCCTATCATGGAACTGGCAGAGGATGTTAACAATTTTGTTTGGACAGCCAAACCTGAGGAGGACACCCCATAAGAGCTCTCTTTGCACAGTGTCAAATGCTTTGGAGAGATCGACAAAGACCATAAACAGGTACTGATGTTACTCCTGGCACTTTTCCTGGTGCTGCAGGGCTGTGAAGACAATGTCAATCATGCACCTGTTCTTCCTAAACCCACGCAGTGATTCAGGCAGTATTGACTCTGTGATGTTTCTGATGAATTTCTGAAGCAACACCTTAACCAGGACCGTGGCAGCAACAGAAATGTTTGATATGCCCCTACTATTGCTGCAGATGGCCTTGTCACCCTTGTTCTTATAAATGACACAGATGTTTGCATCACTCCATTGCTGTGGGATGATCTAATCAGCCCAAGCCTTGGTGATATGCTGGTAGAGGGTAAGCATACACATGTACCCTCCCTCTTTCAGTAGCTCAGCAGGGATACTCATCACCGGTGGACTTGTTGTTCTTAAAGGAACGAACAGCTGATAGAACCTCCCGGAAGGTTGGTGGTAGACTGAGGTCGCGGACTGGAGGAAGTTCAGGCAGCTCATCCAGGATGGTGGGATCTGCATCAGAGTTCTGATTAAACAGGATGTCAAAATGTTCAGCCTACCTCAGCAGGATGTAATTCTTATCCTTCACCATCTGACTCAGTGATTTACTAGGCCATAGATGGTCTTGACAGCATTGTAAATATTGTGTATGTCATTTTTATCGGCAAAGGACTGGATTTCATATGTTTTTTCAGTCTACCACTCACTCTGTATGGCCCGTATTGCCTTTTGCAATTTCCTCCAAGCTACCTGCCGATGCTCTCTGCTGTTGGCGGATGGAGGATTGCCTAAAGTTGCCCGGTGTGCTTTGTGCATGTCCTTAAGCAAGTCAGAGATGGTGTCTAAGTTGTCGTCAAACCAGTCTTTGTGGTTCCTGCTGTTATGGCCGATGGACTAGGCTGCTGCCTCGTAGAGTGCAGAGCTGATATACACTCACCGGCCACTTTATTAGGCACACCTGTCCAACTGCTCGTTAACGCAAATTTCTAATCAGCCAATCACATGGCAGCAACTCAATGCATTTAGGCATGTAGACATGGTGAAGACGATCTGCTGCAGTTCAAACCAAGCATCAGAATGGGGAAGAAAGGTGATTTAAGTGACTTTGAACGTGGCATGGTTGTTGGTGCCAGACGGGCTGGTCTGAGTATTTCAGAAATTGCTGATCTACTGGGATTTTCACGCACAACCATCTCTAGGGTTTACAGAGAATGGTCCGAAAAAGAGAAAATATCCAGTGAGCGGCAGTTCTGTGGGCGAAAATGCCTTGTTGATGCCAGAGGTCAGAGGAGAATGGCCAGACTGGTTCGAGCTGATAGAAAGGCAACAGTAACTCAAATAACCACTCATTACAACCGAGGTATGCAGAAGAGCATCTCTGAACGCACAACACGTCGAACCTTGAGGCAGATGGGCTACAGCAGCAGAAGACCACACTGGGTGCCACTCCTGTCAGCTAAGAACAGGAAACTGAGGCTACAATTCGCACAGGCTCACCAAAATTGGACAATAGAAGATTGGAAAAACGTTGCCTGGTCTGATGAGTCTCGATTTCTGCTGCGACATTCGGATGGTAGGGTCAGAATTTGGCGTCAACAACATGAAAGCATGGATCCATCCTGCCTTGTATCAACGGTTCAGGCTGGTGGTGGCGGTGTAATGGTGTGGGGGATATTTTCTTGGCACACTTTGGGCCCCTTAGTACCAACTGAGCATCGTGTCAACGCCACAGCCTACCTGAGTATTGTTGCTGACCATGTCCATCGCTTTATGACCACAGTGTTCCCATCTCTGATGGCTACTTCCAGCAGGATAACGTGCCATGTCATAAAGCTCGAATCATCTCAGACTGGTTTCTTGAACATGACAATGAGTTCACTGTACTCAAATGGTCTCCACAGTCACCAGATCTCAATCCAATAGAGCACCTTTGGGATGTGGTGGACCGGGAGATTCGCATCATGGATGTGCAGCCGACAAATCTGCAGCAACTGCGTGATGCTATCATGTCAATATGGACCAAACTCTCTGAGGAATGTTGCCAGTACCTTGTTGAATCTATGCCACGAACGATTAAGGCAGTTCTGAAGGCAAAAGGGGGTCCAACCCGGTACTAGCAAGGTGTACCTAATAAAGTGGCCAGTGAGTGTAGGTCCATTGTTGTTCCATGGTGTTTTCTGAGCTCAAACAAGGTCCCAGTTCCCTTAGTTTCTCAACTAGAAACCATAAGAACTCACATATTGCTTATGTGTTCCCCCAGGGGGTTGCAATTCAACCACTTTTTGTTGGGCTTTTGCAGTCACAAGGGGGGGGGCACACTATCATATGGAGCTTGGCCACAATCATAGGATGGTCAGTCCAGCACTCTGCACCTCTCATGGCATGAGTGATGAGAATATCCTTGATGTCACTACATCTCACAGTGATGTAGTCAATCATGTGCCAATATTTAGAATGAGGGTGCATCCATGAGGTCATATAATTTGCCTTCTGCTGGAAGATGCTGTTGGTTATGGTAAAGTTATGCTGAGCAAAGCGTAAGTTGCCTCATGCCATTTGCATTCACCTTGCCAATACCATGCCTACCTAGTAAGCCACGCCATAGCCTGTTGTTCTGTTCCACCCTAGCTTTGAAGTCCCCAAGCAAGAGGATCTTGTCACTGTTAGGGATCCAGGGAAAAAGCTTCATCCAGTGCCTGATGAAAGCATTTGTTGGCCCCATTCTCAGATTGTAAAGTTGGTGCATAGGCACTGACAAGTGTGCCATGACGTTTCTTTGCCAGGGGGATGTGGAGGGTCATTAGCCTTTCAATTAATGCCAACAGGGGTTTCTGTGAGACTTGGTAGAAGGATATTCTTGATGGCCAGTACTACTCAGGAGATGTTGTCCACCTGGGGGGGGGGGGGGCTTCTTCTGTTAGCGAGCGCTCATCCAGGAGCCTGGTCTCACTCGGGGCAGTAATGTTGATTTGTAGCGCCTCAGCTCAGCAGCAATCAGGGCTGTTCTCTGATGAGGTCTGTCAGAGAGGCCATACGAGCCCAGGAGGGTGCTTACATTCCATGTTGCCAATTTTACGTTGTATTGTTTTTATTTTGACCTCATTAGCGGAATGACTCGATAGGCACAGTAACCTATCCAGGTGAGTGATTGAATGGGCAATTTTTAGGCCACATTTTCTAGGCCCTTTCCCGGTCGGGGTGAGCTAAATAGGGCTCATCAGTCGCACAGGGGTCTGCTGAAAACAGCTGCCACTCTGTCCCATTTGCTAGGGATCAAATGCCCTGTGCTGCTGCCATGCAGGGTGACTGGGAGCATCTTTTGACGAGGAGCTCCCGGTCCATTCGTACCTGCTTCCATTGCCAGATGCTGCATCGCCGTCAGACTCCAACCATGTGTAGGGTCCAGGTATTGTTCACCATGGTCAGAGGTGGAGACCTGCGTGTGGAGGGTTTTAAAATGCAGCAGGGGGTATGCCATCTCCAGTAGCACTGTCTTCACCATGATGATGTAAATCCCAGTGGCAAGGGTGGCCCCAGGACAACTGCCCCCCCCCCATCTTGGCTGCAGGAGGCTGCAGGGTCTTCTGTCTTTTAAGGCCTGCCTTTTGCACACCACTTTTCTGTGCGTCTCAACAGACGTATGACAAGGCAGTGGGGCTATTCGCCCATAGCTGGGACAGTGGCTGACAGGGCGTCTTCATACAGTGGTGGGCCTGCATGCCACGTCTCTGGGGCCCACTGCTGCTCCAAGATCCCCTGTAGTTGAGCATGGGGCCGTGAGGTACCTAGTTTCCATGCGTGGCCCCGGGGAGGCACTGCGGGAGTCTTAGCGGTGGAGAGTCTCTGTACCGGCAGGAGGAGGCTTACATAACTCGGCTCCTCTTTTCACCCTCTAATGCTCGCACTTCAAACCAAAACAAAGGGGGGAAAGGAAACAGGACGTTGCTGAGTTTAGCACAACGCCACGGAACAGAGCAGCTAGACTTAGTCAAAACACAACAGCTAATCAGACACCGACAAGTGGACTCCCCCACGAGCTGCACAGACTGTCTGTGGAGACCCGCACACATGTTTATGTTTATGTTTAGGCACATGAATACCATCATGCAGAACACTTACAGAAGTTGTCCGAGTTGTCCACTATAAGTGTGCATGCACACAAGCAGACACACACACTCGTGCTCACTTTCACACTGCTGAACTGTGCAGCACTTTGTCGGTCCTGAGCATCAGGCTTTTGCGCAACTTGACTGGATCCACTTGAGCAATCGGAGTGGGAACATCAGTGAGACTCGTAACAACATGCAAACACTCTCTAGTCACCATTTAACTCCAAATCCCGTGAACATTTCCTTTTTTTATATATCAGAAATACTAGATTAGATGCTCAATGCTCAAACCCCAAGGCTATCTGCTGTCCCAGTTTTTTTCCCCTCCCCAATACTACTGCAGTGCTTGTTAACGGATACCCATCAAGTTAATTTCAAGGGAATTCCCTTTATGCCAGGGAGCCGCAATGAGCTCGCACGATGTATGAAGCTATTAGCTTCTGCAATTACATCTAACAGAGTGCAAAAACCCCGCATTTACACATATATACGTTAGCAATTGAAACAAAACCTGCCTGAAGGCGCCACGGAGTCAGGTGAAGAGGCAATAGAGAAGGATGAGATTCATTTGCATGAGGAAGTGGATGACTTATGTGGTTTCTAAGACCTCTCATTTCTTTTTTTCCCCTCATTTATTCATCACTTCAGCTTCTTAGAGGAACTTTGCAATGCAGCCAGATGCCTTGCGGTCGTTCAACAGTACAGTCAGAAATAACGCTGTCAGTTGTAAAGAAGAACACTCCATAAAATAAAAAAAATAAAAAAAACTTTTAAAAACAAAAACAAAACTAAAATGAGCAAAACCTAGACTGTACCAACCAACATCCAGCTGCTGTGCTTTGCAGAATTAAATGAATTTGGAGGATATTGAGTTTTAACAAAAATGTGATTGCCTGTGAGGAAAATGCCTCTCGATGCTGCAAGGCTTGTGTGTGTGTATGTGGGGGGGGGGGGGCACAATGCCCCTTCCTGAAGCAGAAACAGTATATCAGGTTTGATACTGCTCTGGTATTACTATATATGCTCACACACACACACACACACACACAAATGGCTGTCACACCTCGTACCAGTTGTGCCATGAATATCAATGACGACTCGCTCCTTTTGGACTCACTCTACAAAACAGACAGTGAGAAATGTTCATGCATGACTGCGCTCCACCTGGCCCTCTCCATATATCCCGCTTAATGGGATAATGAACACACAGTGTAGAGGAATTGTGCATGACACCAAGCTGTTATACACAATGCATAACTTCTGTCACTGATTTTGCTTTTTCAAGGCGCTTTATTTTATTTTTTTTGTAGCTGTTTTATATATATATATATATACATATATATAACAGTTTGCCTGGGATGTTGAAGCGGATCACCTCAGGAATGGCGTGAAGCGAGTCGTAAAACACCAATGGCATTGACTATTAAATTGTGCCACGAAGGCAAACGTGGTTGAATAAAGTGAACATTTTTTTTGGGGGGGGGGGGGGACTAGTCTGGGATAGATATTGCACTGGCATATTTGCCTTCTCCGGAGCCCCACTCTCCTTCCAGTTCTATCGAGGTTAGCAGGGATCGTTTTGCCCCGGCGGTCTGGGAGGCACTTGCCAGCAGGAAAACAGGAATTCCATCCAGCAATAATGGGAGAGGAGGAGGAGGAGGGGGAAAAGTTTCAGTTAAGTGGGTCTTTAGGTGTGCAAAAAAGATCCTGGAGGGACAGCTTTTCTTCTTCCGCGCTCTTCTTCTGCAGAGTTCACACGCGCCTCCCAAACACAGCTGGGGAACTATTCTGACTGCACTTCTTGTGTGAAAGAGGAGCGAGCGGCAGGCAGGCGGCGGTGCCCTGTGCAGCCATGCAGGTGCTGAGCTTGGCAGAGACGAGAGGAAGAACCCTGTCACCCTCTCTGATACGCTTGCCTGTGCTCGAACAAAGAGGATGCTTACACACTAGCATAATTGAAGAGATCACGCAGTACCTGCGTTTCTCTCTCTCTGCCCGGGCCCTTTCCAAGTCTTCCCAGCTGCGCAGGCCCTACTACCCCCACCCCCCGCAGAGACGCGGGCAAAAAAAAAAAAAAACTGGGGAAACCAAACAAAAATCACAAAGCCAATAAGCGCCGCTGCAACTGAATTAGCTATGGCTTTATGGAAATGAACGGCCCCTGATGGATTTGACAAGGGAATCCCGTTGTGCTTTTTAAACCCCATTTGGTGCAAAATCTCTGCAGGCTCTTTTTTTTTTTAAAAAATATTTTTTTAAAGACGGTCCACAAAGACATGATTAAATAGAAAATAGATAAATAACTTTCAAAGGCTATGCAGCACCAGCTGTTACTGTGAGTTGCCTGCAACGGATCCCTAAAGAAGATTCACTCTAATAAACACGAGAGGTGAACATATGCATACAGAGGCCTGCAAAACAGACAACAGCCAGCGTCAGTAATGACTTCTCTATTGGAGGGGGGGGGGGTCCTTATTGGCTGTGTGGCTGTATAGCGAGGCACTGTCACGGTATGGACTAAAGGTCAACTTCCTCCCGGGGTCGGCCACTCCGGACACACGTGCAACCGTAGTACTTGAAGACATTTGGGTAGGAATTTATGCGCTCTGAAATTTATTACGCCCCAAAACAGCTCTCCAACTTTGCAATGCAGTATATTGTTACATTTACATATTTTTGCTGACGTTTTTATCCAAAGCAGCTTTCAAGCTCTCTCCAGTGCCCAGCTGAGCCGAAGACAATCAGTGTTTGGGAGGCTTGTGTGTTAGTAGCACCTGTTAGTTTGCTGCTTTTACTCTTACGTGTGGTCTTATGTGAGTTCAAATACTTGGGGTCAGCTGTCCAAAGTGACGGGGAGTGCAGGAGGGAGGTGGAGAAGAGAGTGCAGGCAGGGTGGAGTGGGTGGAGAAGAGTGTCAGGAGTGATTTGCGACAGAAGGGTACCAGCGAGAGTTAAAGGGGAGGTTTACAAGATGGTTGTGAGACCAGCTATGTTATATGGTTTGGAGACAGTGGCACTGATGAAAAGACAGGAGGCGGAGCTGGAGGTGGCAGAGTTGAAGAGGCTAAGATTCTCATTGGAGGTGATGAAGAAGGACAGGATTAGGAACGAGTATATTAGGGGGGCAGCTCAGGTTGGACGGTTTGGAGACAGAGCAAGAGAGGCAAGATTGAGATGGCTTGGACATGTGTGGAGGAGAGATGCTGGGTATATTGGGAGAAGGATGCTGAATGTGGAGCTGCCAGGGAAGAGGAGAAGAGGAAGGCCAAAGAGGAGGTTTATGCATGTGGTGAGGGAAGACATGCAGGTGGCTGGTGTGACAGAGGAAGATGCAGAGGACAGGAAGAGATGGAAACGGATGAGCCGCTGTGGCGACCCCTAACGGGAACAGCCGAAAGTAGTAGTAGTAGTAGTAGTAGTAGTAGTAGTAGTAGTAGTAGTAGTAGCAGTAGTAGCAGTAGTAGTAGTAGGCTGTTACGTATGGTCCTCTACACAGAGCATGGACCAAGTTTCTCATTGTAGATGTGCTGCAAAATGTTAAATTGCTAAGATGTCTAAGAGGAGAGTTTCAAATTCTGACCAACTGAGGATGCTTATATTTCCATTTCCTTTATCAGTTATGCTTTAGAAGTTGCACAGCTATCCCCCTCACATGCAGATAGCAGACGCCCTGGTCTGTATGTGTTCCTCTAGACACCATGGACCAGCAGTGCTGCCTCTGATTTCCGGCTGAGTTCGGTGCTACTCAGTGCAGAATAAACAACATTACGCAGGAAGGCTTTGCGGTTCTACATTTGGTGCAAATAATGTTCACAAAATTTTTTTAACAAACTTTTTCTAGAGCATTTATTAGGAAGGAGTTGCAACATGCTGACGATTCAAGGCGCAACTTCCCCATCACAGTAGTGCATACCGAATAACTCCAACCCTTCCTTGTTAGCATCTTAACATGCTGGCATACTAATTGCGTTGTGTGCAACAGATCCCGCCTGTTTGATATTTGAAACTGTTATATCAATAGTATTCCGCCAAACCGAGATCTGATCAAATCTCCGGAGCAGCTGTCAATTATGAAATACAACGTCTCGACCAGCCAGCTAATCCTCGCTTAATGCTGACCAGCGGCTCATATGCAACCAGAAGGTAAAACTGCACAACAGCCATCATGGAGGGGGGGGGGGGGCAGCAGACAGGCCAGAGGAGGACACATCAGCAGGGTGAACGCTTACTACCACTGGGCCTTGAACTTTGACCTTCCGGTTGAAGGACAGCCTCGCCTCTCCCGCTGGCAGCCTGTTGCCTGTATATTAGCAGCTTCATCAATGCACACCTCCACATACCATGAGCCATACCATGAACACGCGAACATCCCCGTGCCCATAATGCCACACCTAGCGGGGGGCCGAACCGGGCTGTCCGTTGTTTTGATGGCGTGTGTGTTCCCCAGCAGTACCGACCGGAGTTTTCCCTGTGTAAAAACTGCAGTACGTCATGCAAGACGGACAGTAAAAGTCGATAAAACAAACTATATCATCCCTCGGAGCACAATGGTGAGTACGTCTCTCTCTGAGAGAGAGAGGGGGGGAGAGAGGGCAAAGGGGGTTTGAAGCTGCCGGTGTGGATCGACAGGGTGAAGCATTTGCAGTGCGAACATGTGCGGTTAAAACTGAAGCTCCGACAATTTATTTCACGGTCTCTCAGTGGCGGCGTCGATTCAGGACCACGGACAGCGGCAAAGGCGGCGCGGAATGCTAACGTTACCCCCCCTCTCCCCCCCCCACACACACACACATACACACAGAATGAGAGAGGGGGGGGGTCAGTCCTCGGTGGTCAAATAGGGAAAGTACATTTCCGCTTTTTGACTTGCGGTCTAGGTAGGGTTGTAGTAGACTAAGCGCAACATAGTACATCTGCAGCCCAGGCTCGATTCAATCTGCAACACCTGGCCTGCACCTGATTCCTTTTTCTTTTTTAAACTTCTTTTATAGGGTTGTTTTTTTTTTTCTTGAAAATATACACACACACACAAAAAACACAACTTCCCCCCCCCCCCAAGCAAATCTGAGGGGGAAAAACAGAAAACAAGACAAACAAACCCATCAGTTGAACATGCATGGAAACAAAGGGGCTCTGTTTGGTACAACCGGAACCGCTCAGTAGTCACACAGCTGGTGCCAAGTGCATATATGTACACAAACATGCACACATATACAGACACGCACCGATATATGCAGGATATGCGCATACGAGCTATACACACCCACGCGTCTCAGTGCACATGTGTAAGTACAGGCGGCCATAGGCGACAGGCTCACCGGCCATGCGGGCTGCACGTGACGCCGAACTGCTCCGCTGGATCAAGGTGACGCCAACTGTTACAAAATGGACAGCACGTGGTTTCAGCCCACTTCATTAGCATTTGGTTACAATGATGCATGGGGCACGAGTAACTCAAGGCTTTAGTCAGCGAGACACGTTTGCAGGAGGGGTCCTCTAGCCTGCATTTGGCAGGTGTTGGATGCTTGGATGCATACTTAAAATAACCTTACACCACAGAAATGCAGCATCTACCGAAACCCATCACGTGGTATAACTCTCCTAACGTTCCTATATCCAGAATCCAGATCAACATCAAGTGGTGTAGATCCACACACACACACACATACACACACACACACACTAGACATGGAAAGCAGCCGCATCCGGGGCAGGCAGATTGCTGTCTTTGCCCCGGTTTAAATGTCCTGAGCTTTCCCTCTACACAAATGTTTGGATTCCCACTCCGCCCTGTGGGCCGTCGGCCATCCCGCTCTCCCATTGGTTGGACGGGGCTCGTTATGCAAATGAGGAAGGGGGCTCTATAGTCAGAAGCCTACGAGCTGACGTCACGAGCAGAGTGGCAGCTGACACGGGGAGAGAAACACGCTGACAGCGGACAGAAGAATGGAAATTACACATAAAGAATAAAACATAAAGGCTGAGCTCAGGCGAAGGGGGTGAAAGAGGAGAAAGCGAGAGAGGGGAAACAGTGCGGGGAGAAGACGAGGAGCGGGGAGAGAAGAAGAAGAAGAAGAGGAAGAAGCAGAAGAAGAGGAAGAAGAAGATATAAAGGAGGGAAGGGGGAGTGTACACTGTGAAACTGTGCCGTTGACTACATAGAGGGAAAAGGAGAGAGAGAGAGCGAGCGAGCGAGAGCGAGAGCGAGAGAGAGAGAGAGAGAGAGAGAGAGAGAGAGAGAGAGAGAGAGAGAGAGAGAGAGAGAGAGAGAGAGAGAGAGAGAGAGAGAGAGAGAGAGAGAGAGAGAGAGAGAGAGCTGCCCCGCCGGTCCATTGAGGAAAGATGGCTACAGTCACTGCAAACGGAGTGCAGCAAGAGAATGGATTCAGCACCACGAACAGCGCCGGCAGGATGAACGGGCTTACCATCGGCCAGAATACCATTCCAATGAAGGACCACGACGCCATCAAGCTTTTCATTGGGCAGATCCCCAGAAACCTGGAGGAGAAAGACCTGAAACCCCTGTTTGAGGAATTCGGGAAGATATACGAACTCACTGTACTGAAAGACAGGTTTACGGGAATGCATAAAGGTCGGTTTTTTTTTTGTTTGTTGTCTTTAGCCCTTCCTTCCTCTCTGAAAAGCATGCCCTCGTAGTTTGAGGATGATGGCAAGCATGAGAACTGTATGTATTTGCAGATGTTTGGGATAAGTAGGAGTCCCTTCGTGGCGGAGCTTTCGCGATTTTACACGCGCGCGCGCGCACGCACACACACACACGCGTATACATACACAAATGCACACACACATACGACATCACACGTGGCTGTGGATGTGACTTATGAGTGCAGGGTTAATTGTCAACCTGTCAAGCCCCTCCACGTGAATAGTGCTGCCGAAAATGCCTTTGTGTGTTTACATGGACTATCATGTGCCAAACATCCCGTTAAGGGGGCGGGACAGGCGAGCCGTGCGTGCGCACGCGTGTGCGTGAGTGCGTGCGTGTGTGTGTGTGTGTGTGTCGACGTTGCCTCACAAAGGCAGCACTCGATGGTCCACATTTCTGCAGCAGCAGATTTTTAAATATGTAAAATAACATCTGACGCTATCACAAGTCCTCACCGCAACGACGGAGCGAATTTAGACGATCACATAAAAAAAAAATGGTTGCATCAGAGATGCTCATGCCAATCAATGTTGAGGCAATGACCACGAGTTTTTAAGCTCATGCCATCGTGCTGCCGTGACCTTTGAGGGGGGCTCGCGGTGTACTTTTAGGACGTCGTCGCCCGTGCAAAACAACTCTTTCACCCTCAACATGCTTGCCGCTCCGGAGGCAGGCTTCACCCTACAGGGCAATCTCGGTGTGGGATCATGACGGGCTGAGACCCAGCATGCGTCCTCGTGCCGCTTCTGCTCGCCCCGCACCGCACCGGGATCAGGATTGAGTTGGTAATTAGCTGACAGGCCACATACAACACGGAGCCGATAACATGCCGTTAAAGTTTATCCCGTTTAAGCGCGAGCCCGTCGACGCGGTTGCTGCTCGGCGTAGTGGGGAGAGGAGCTGCGAGGTGGTGTTTAATTGCATCCTTAAGACGAGATGAAGTAACGCGTCAGATCCTGTTACTGTCTGAGCAAAAGCCACCTCACGTCTCTTTATGATCTGCGATGCATTACTCCCATTCCCCCTCTGCATGAAGACATGGGGAAATAAGAGAGAATGGGATTAACGGGACTCTATACTAATAACGGGGATGGCGTTATAGTTGGTTTTTTCTTTATCAATACTGCTTTATGTCGAGTTTCTTATCTCATCATTTAGATAATCATACACGCGCGCGCGCGCACACGCGCGTACACAACATTTAATAGTATAGAATTAAATATTTGGCTACCGTCCCAGCAAGTCTGGCAAGACGTGCAGCTCGTATAAGGTACGTGGACTGGGCCCAGCAGTTAATGACGCCTAGCCTCGTTATCAGTTAAAATCACGCGCGGTCTCTAATTGGGGGAGGAAGTTTACATGCTACACATTTTGATGTAGCGGTCGACGCGTGAAGTGTGAGACCGGAATGAGTCGAGGCCCCGGTCCAACGTCAAGCCAAGTTTTCCCCGCCCGCGCGCCCGCCCGCGCGTGTGCAGCCCCCCCCCCGAAGGTCTCCGTGCGCCACCTGTCCCGTAAGCCGCGGTATCAAGTCAGTGGGCGCCGCACCCGGACCCGCTCTCTGTCGCACACGTTTCTCTTTGGAGGAGGATGATGATCGATTAAAACAATATTTCTGATGCTCGCGCTGTTTACGCCTGTCCTCGACCACGTCTGAATGTCAACACTCTGGGGGGACTGTTTGCCTCGCGGGGGATAATCCTGTTCCAAAGCCAGACACTGGGCTCATTCAAATCATCATCCGCCAAGGCCGGCCTGATGTATGCATTATGCCCACCTCATCCCATGTGACATTCAAAGTCACTTTTGGAGCGCAGGCGTGCACTTTTAATAAGATTTCGCCGACGCATTATATGGATGAGTTTTTCTCATTGGCCACTCACCTGTGAAATATACAAACTGTGTGTAGGCTCCTCTCTGGATTGACATGTAAGACTCGTAGACCGGGGCAAAGGAGTTGAAGGACTAAGAAAAGGGAAGAGCTCTCTCTAATGAAAGAGAAGTTGAGTGTATAGTTTGTATTCAGCCGGGCTGTTTGTGGAGGGTGGTGGAGAGCTTTTAGAAAGTGTAAGTACACGATTTGCAACCTATTTACATGCACATTTGTGCATGCAGTTATACATGTAACCACTGGTGCATGTCTTGCTTTACAAATGCGGTCGTACAAGAGGCCATGCAAAATACTTAACTAACAACTAGTAACTACCTGAATTAAGCATGCATTGCAGTATTAATAAGTATATATAAAACATCTATTAACACACCCACCAACTATTGGTGCATGTCTTGCTTTACAAATGCTTTACCAATACTTTACAAATGCTTTCCAGATGTTTTCCAAATACTTTCCAAATGCTTTCCAAATGCTTTCCAAATACTTTCCAAATGCTTTCCAAATGCTTTATAAATACTTTCCAAATGCTTTCCAAATGCTTTATAAATACTTTACAAATACTTTACAAATGCTTTCCAAATGCTTTCCAAATACTTTACAAGTGCTTTACAAATGCTTTATAAATACTTTACAAATGCTTTCCAAATGCTTTCCAAATGCTTTCCAAATGCTTTCCAAATACTTTACAAATACTTTACAACCGCTTTACAAATGCTTTACAAATACTTTAAAGGTGCTTTACAAATGCTTTAAAATGCTTTACAAATGCTTTCCAAATGCTTTCTAAATACTTTACAAATGCGTATAAATACTTTACAAATGCTTTACAAATGCTTTACAAATACTTTACAAATACTTAACAACCGCTTTACAAATGCTTTACAAATACTTTCCAAATGCTTTAAAATGCTTTACAAATGCTTTACAAATACTTTACAAACGCTTTACAAATGCTTTACAAATACTTTAAAAATGCTTTACAAATGCTTTACAGATACTTTACAAATACTTTACAAATGCTTTACAATTAACAAATTCAGTAGCTACTATTACTTAATTAATGCTTCAAAGCGTGCCGTTATAACGTGTTACCGAAAACTCTAAAAGTTAAGTTTACTTGAAAAAAAAATATCACATAACTTGACACAATTAAGTTCGTTTACTTAGTTTTCCCAAGTGTAATCTGGTTCCTAAACATGTTTTTAAGTAAACGTAACTTTTAGAGTTTACAGTGCACTATCATAGTCCTACTTTGGGAGCAGAATAACACAGCTGAGAGTCGGCCTGCTCGGGATGAGTGGAAGTGGTCCACATCACGACTTTACAGGTATACTTCTTTAATGGAAGAATTAAAAGTTCACTGAAACATCAAAAGAGCTTGTTAACTCTCATTAGATTACATGCATTTCATTATATAACTGATAAAAGCATGACAGAAAATGTTGCAGGAGATGATATAATTGGGGTGGGTGGGGGGGGGGGGGTACATAGTTCACATCATCCGACCACAGACCTGTGTTTTTCCACGCATCGATGTGAAAATCATTTGAGACACGGCTCCCTTCTATGCAGTCACAGACATGCATTATTGACAGTGCATGATGTCTGTTTTTTTCCATCTTAATAACATTTCTAAAACTGTCAAAGCTCCCCGATTGGCAGATCAATTGGATAATGCAAATGCTGAACATTTAATCTGCATTAATGCATCACTGCTTGTTTCTCCAATTTATGATTTAAAAACTGCAGCAATTAACCTAGTTTTGCTGATTATGTTATCTTTACTATATGGAATATGCCAGTTTAGTCGGTGACTAGTTGATTGAGTCTAAACGATGTGCCATGTGTAAAATCTGTATTTATTTATTTTTTAGAATATTTCCCAGAGAGATAAAACTATAGCTATGAACTCCGAAAAGATGTGTAGCCGCCACAGACATTAGGCGAATGAATCCACTTTCCTGGTCAACCATCCATGTAAAGCCAAGATGACTCTGAACGTTAGATGCTGCAGGAGATCTGGGACCGGTTGCTTTAGCCCTGCGTGCCATTAGCTTCTACTGGACCCACCTGCTCACACATGCAAACATACACAGGTGCAAAGTGGTCGGTGTTTCTGTTTTAACGCTGGAAATGTGTTGGGTCATCTCCCAGCGGGGGCGTGGCTCAAGGCTACCCTCGATGTAGGGCGTCCGGGTAGCGTAGCGGTCGATTCCATTGCCTGCCAACACGAGGATCGCTGGTTCGAATCCCCGTGTTACCTCCGGCTTGGTCGGGCGTCCCTACAGACACAATTAGCCGTGTCTGTGGGCGAGAAGTCGGATGTGGGTATGTGTCCTGGTCGCTGCACTAGCGCCTCCTCTGGCCGGTCGGGGAGCCTGTTCGGGGGGGGTAGTAACTGGGGTGAACAGCGTGATCCTCCCACGCGCTACGTCCCCTTGGTGAAACTCGTCACTGTCAGGTGAAAAGAAGGGGCTGGTATCGGAGGAGGCATGTAGTCTGCAGCCGTCCCCGCATCGGTAGAGGGGGTGGAGCAGCGACCAGGACGGCTCGGAAGAGTGGGATAATTGGCCAAGAACAATTCGGAGGAGGAGGAGGAGGAGGAGACGAAGAAAAAAAAAGGGGGGGGCTGACCCTCAATGTAAAGTTCTGCAGCAAATCCACGTATCTGTACTGTAGTATTAGTGCAGAGTAACACTACAACATTGTCATGTGCAGATGGAGGTCTCCAACCTGTGGTGCCCGGCAGCTTCCAGGTGGGAGTGTGTGCAGCTGTTTGAATGTGAAACCTCGCATTGCCGTGAAAGAGAGGATGCGTGATTATTAATCCTCTCCTTCAGAAAAGAGGGATCAGAGAAAGGGTAGCCTCGCCCTTTTGGATTTTCATTCAACTGATAGTTCACTAGCTCACGTGACATGTTGACTTTTTTTTTCTGGATTCTTTCCCCCGTTTTTCCTCCCCAATTGTACTTGATCAATTACCCCACTCTTCCGAGCCGTCCCGCTCGCTGCTCCACCCCCTCTGCCGATCCGGAGGACTGCAGACCACCACATGCCTCCTCCAATACACGTGGCGTCACCAGCCGCTACTTTTCACCTGACAGTGAGGAGTTTCGCCAGTGGGACGTAGCGCGTGGAAGGATTATGCTCCTCCCCCCCCTGAACAAGCACCCTGACCAACCAGAGGAGGCGCTAGTGCAGCGGCCAGGACACATATCGGCTTCCCACTCGCAGACACGGCCGACCAAGCCGGAGGTAACACGGCAGTAAACCAGCTCGTCAGTTTAGCGCCTGTAGCCTGCAGCATGTTGCGCCACATGCGCACTTTGCACACCCTCGGAAAAGCTCGCGCTCATCGTGTGCACGGGAAGTGAAAGCCCAAGTCAAACTTCGATGCAGCTGCCGCTGTCAGCGCCTACGTGACTCTATCAAAAACAACAACACATGCGGCCCAGTGTTTAGCCAATAAAACACAGGTCCCGAGCCCTACCTGAGTCCAACCTGCAGCGTTTGTTGGAATCAAATAAAAGCGGAAATAAAAATCAGGTACTTTTTCAGTGCATGTAGGCTCAGCAGTGAAGCACGCATTTCATGTCGTGCAAACTCTCAGTGTTGATCTGTACGGGCTTGATAGGGGAGCTGTGTGACTGTTTGGTCGGTGGCACCTGACTTGCCTATCAGGCTGCTAACCTGCTAACCACCTCCTAGGGTGCTGACACACATCCGGTCACGGTGGGCGCTGTGCTTCCTGTGAGACGCTGTGTTCCCTCTCAGACTCACTACATTTCCTAATGCGTCCACGGACAGCGGCAGGAAGCCATTTATGTCAGCAGCCCAGGAGGTGTTAAATGCGTTACCATTATCACACGTTCAATCAACCTTTTATCATAACCAACACACACACACACACACACACACACACACACACACACACACACACACACACACACACACACACACACACACACACACACACACACACACACACACTTTTCACCGCAGAGAGGGAAAGGAGGAATGTGGGAGAGTTTAATCAGTTTGACTCCCTGATACTAACAACACAAAGTTCATAAAGATTCAACGCGGCAGCGCCATAAATTCAGACAGCCCGCTGTTATGAAATGCTGTAGATAGCTTGAGTTTCAGAGAGATTGTATCTGTTAGCGGGAGATTACTTACGTGGTTGATGATGCTAGTTACTCAGCCGTACCTGCTGGGTGCATCGCAGCACCGCCCGTCCCGCACCCTCCGCCCTGGCACCCCGACAAGGCCTTTAAAGGGCAGACCAAAACACAGCACGTTGGTCAGGACTAATGCATGAGGATTGTGATGCATCACATGTGAGCAGATGGGGGCGTCCGGGGGGCGTGGCAGTCTATACCGTTGCCTACCAACATGGGGATCGGCGGTTCGAATACCCGTGTTACCCCCGGCTTGGTCGGGCGTCCCTACAAACACATTTGGCCGTGTGTATGGGTGGGAAGCGGGATATGGGTTATGTCTCCTGGTCGCTGCAGTAGCGCCTCCTCTGGTTGGCCGGGGTGCCTTTCGGGGGGGGGACTGGGGGCAATAGCATGATCTTCCCACGCACTACGTCCCCCTGAAAAGAAGCGGCTGGCGACTCCACATGTATGGAGGACGCATGTGGTAGTCTGCAGCCCTCTCAGGATTGGCAGAGGGGGTGGAGCAGTGACCGGGACGGCTTGGAAGAGTGGGGCAGTTGGCCGGACACAACTGGGGAGAAAAGGGGGGGGAAAATCCACTAAATAAATAAATACAGCAGATGTTACCCAGAAAGCAGACACATTTGGGCCTAATCTGGGGGCACTTCTGGTACTCACGGCTCAGTTACGGCACTGGCAACTTTTGTGTGGGCCAGACGTGGCCCAAATGTAATGAACCAGGCTTGAATTGGGTTACAGCACATACTATGTGGGCCAGATGTGGGCCTGACGTGGCCCAAATGTCATAGGCCGGGCCTGACTTGAGTTATGGCAAGTGTTGTGTGGGCCAGACCTGGCCCAAATGTAGTGATTCAAGCTTGAATTGGGTTACGGCACATACTATGTGGGCCAGATGTGGGCCAGATGTGGCCCAAATGTCATAGGCCAGGCCTGACTTGAGTTATGGCAAGTGTTGTGTGGGCCAGACTTGGCCCAAATGTAGTGATTCAGGCTTGAATTGGGTTACGGCACATACTATGTGGGCCAGATGTGGCCCAAGTGTGGCTGAGTTGAGGCAGCCACACTCACCCTGCACGCCGTCACTCAAGGCCAAACGTGGGCTGTAAGATAACTGCGGACGTGGGCCGTATTCGGGCCAAAGACTCTTTGCTATCCGGGTGAGCATGTAATACATTCTTACTTGTGCAGTGGATTGCTAAATATTTCTGAGTTAACTGCGTGAATTTCACAGTTTACAGTTTTCTGGGTATTTCTTTTCATCGTTATTCTAACGGGCCGGTGTAACTATGCTGAGGTTTTTGCGTGGGGATATCTTTGTTCCTTGGATTTTGTTTAACTGAGGATAATACCGTCTCCAAGTTGTCAGACGCCGCTGACTTTAATGGCGGTTTGATAGTTTGGGTGTCATCCGGGAGCCGTCCACGGGAGGGAGCGGGATGACTTGACACTATTGGCGGCCTCCGTGCACTACGGCTGAGCGATGCAGCCAGGTCATGCTGTTAACATCCATCATTTCGCTGAGCACTACATTATCATAATACTTAATGTCAGTGGGAGAACACATGTATTGTTCAGGCGTGCTGAATGTCGGTAGGGGGCAAATCTTTTGCTTGAGTAGTGTTATCTATCAATCCGTCTCTGGTGCTGAGAGGAGGGACTCGGAGCTGCACCACACAGCCAGGAGGAAGCCATACAAAAGAGCTGTTAAGTATCCTCATCCATTCTCCTCTCCTCGGTAGGTCCATGCAGTGTAATCGGCTATAAATAGGCAGCCAAATTGACATAAAAAACCCTCTTAGGCATTGAAATGTCAAAAGAAAAGCACACTGTGACACTAATATTTAATTGCGAATGACTCAGAGACTAGAACAGTAAATCCCGGAAACGGCCTTTTTCTCGAATTCGGAGGCCGCCTTGTTGTTGCCGATGAAATTCTTCCTTGGTTTTCGCTCTTTTGGGAATAGCTGTGTGAGTTTCCGTAAAGGCCCCCCCCCCCCCCACTAGATGTTGCAGACCCGCTCACGTCTGGCCCGGCTGTATCTGAGCATGCCACAGAGGGAGCATCCGACACGGACTGACAGCTCGTCAGCGTTGAGGGACACATGTAGGTTACGTCTGGAGATGACCTCCGTGGTCATTAGAAAGGGCCTGCGTGGGAGTCAGACAAACGGTTCCTGCAGCGGCCTTGCTCCAAATACAGATGAATGGCTGCATGGACAGAACAGTGCATGCAGCCCCCCTTGTGTATACACGCATACGTACTTTGCAGAGCCCATGCATTATGCAGAAACGTGTATTTGTGTCTTGTTTTTAATGTTTTATATATATATATATATATATATGCCTCAGCACCCCTGGGAGGGTCAGGCTGTATTGTGTTTGGCAGCATCCGGTTGTTCCTCATAATTTGTGCAGCTAGACCCGTGCAGCCTTGTTATCTCTTTGGAAATTGATTCGAGTACTTTTTCTCGGTTTGATGAGCATTCCTGAATCAGTCTCGGTGTGAGGAGACTTAAGGAGCCCAATTTGCTTGTGAGTCATGAATTCATTGCTAATGAATTGAAATTTGCTTAGGAGTTTTATGTTTGTTTGTTTGTTTTTTTTTTTTTTTTCCTTTTCAATTGCAGCTACCTGATGCCTTAAAACACAATTTACTGTGATTTAGGTAATGCCTGAATGCGCCCAATAGCGCGCGCAGTCTAATTTCCATCTTAGAATAATTGTTAGAGGAGGTGTTGCGGAGGAAAAGTTCCTTGTAATTACCTGAACGTGTCCCAGACATATTACAGTTACCGCTCGCTGTCTCGTGGTCCTTCATCCAGCTTATATCTTCATTTCATTTAAATATAATACCTTGAACTTTTGTCCCTCTCTGAAATTATAGTGTGGGAAATTATCTATGGTTTTCAGTCGACTTAACCACCTCATCAGAGAAATCTTAACGAGCCTGCCGAGAACATCCCCAAGTGTCAATTCTGCACCTCGCTTCATACCCACCACCATATTGTTGCTCTCATAGCCAGCGGAGGTCTGCATCGTCTTGGATGACGAGACAGAAATTCAGTTTTGGCTCTTTTTTTTTTATTATTGTTTTAAGCAAATCAACTAGTTTCAAAGATATTTGTAAACTTTAAATGAGCCATCTCCCAGACATACATCCATCCATCCATCCATCCATCCATTATCCAAACCGCTTATCCTGCTCTCAGGGTCGCGGGGATGCTGGAGCCTATCCCAGCAGTCATTGGGCGGCAGGCATGGAGACACCCTGGACAGGCCACCAGGCCATCACAGGGCCCACACACACATTCACATCTAGGGACAATTTAGTATGGCCGATCCACCTGTGACCTACATGTCTTTGGGCTGTGGGAGGAAACCGGAGGCCGGTATTTTTTTCCTAGGATGAATCCGGAAGGAAAGTGCCCGCCCTCAGGTGCTAGGATTGGCCAGATCTGCCTGTCAGTCAACTTTCTGGATTCATCCTAGGAAAAAAAATATCCGCTTACTGTACACACACAGCTAAGTAGGCACAGTTAGCTTGGTTGCAAAACAAACGTGGCTAATGGTCAGCAGTTAGCTAGCAAACGTGGCTAGGGTTAGGGTTAGGGTTGTTGCGCTCTCGCATCGGCCTTGACTGACAGGACGATCTGGCCAATCCTAGCTCCTGAGGGCGGGAACTTTCCGGATTTATCCTAGGGAAAAAATATTCGCTAATCGGAGCACACCCACGCAGAGAACATGCAAACTCCACACAGAAAACGACCCTCAAGGTTGCACTACCTCGGGGCTCGAACCCAGCACCTTCTTGCTGTGAGGCTACCGCGCTACCCACTGCTCCACCGTGCCGCCCAGACGACATATTGATATTTTTCTGCTGTGAGAAGTCTTTGCATGTTCATTGTTGTGATCTTAAAGTTTGGCAAGCACTAAATTCTAAGGTGCAGTTTGCAGACTGCATGCATTTGCAGAGAGAGAGGGGGGGGGGAGAGAGAGAGAGAGAGGGAGGGAGGGAGAGCGAGAGGGAGAGAGAAGCGTTGTGAGTGGCAGGGATAATGCATTTAAACGTATGGCTATTAGTCACCCAGATTTATCGCGAGTCAGAAGCAGCCCTAATCTGCCGCCCCGCGCCGCACGTCCATCCTAACAAGTCATCTTGTCTGGTATTTGTGTCTTGAAATCTTCATTTCCTTGTTTATCCGTCTTTCCTCGGGTAAATAAAATGCCAACCGGGTGAGATAACTCTGCTTTGCTCCAACGGGGTTTCATGTGTTCCGAGAGACCGAAAAACAAATGAAGAAGAGTCGTTATGTATATTTGATGAGCAGCGATTTGCAGATGGGTGCGTGCATATATGTTCTGCAAGGGTCCCCCTGCTGGGACGCTGCCCTTCACCTCCCCTCACCGGGCATCCCGCCTGCCTCCTCTCACGTTCGCTAAGTTGGTGAGTGTTGTTGTCTGTCCCACATCTTGCTCTCGAGTCGTTGTCTTCCCCCGGGCTCGAGGTGTCCCCTGAGCCCGCAGCGTATTGAATATGAAGCTTTCATAAAGTCCCTCCGATCCCCCCTCGGCCGTGAGGGCCGACCCGAGGCTTTCATGCGGCTGGCCTGAATTTTAAAGGCCACACTGCAAAAGAGATCCTGCTCTAACAAGTCGCTCAGCAGGACAAAGCCATCACCCAGTCTATGAATGTGTTTCTGTTGTTGACACAACTGAAAACAACAGCCGGTGGGACAACGTCAGTTATCTTAAATACAGTTGTGTCCTCCAAATATGCTCTTATAGATATATACATATACATATATACATATATATATACATATATATATATATACATATATACCCCGACTGCTCCAATATCATATCACTTCAGCATATTATTAAAATGAGTAAGGGGCATCCGAGTAGCGTAGCGGTCTATTCCGTTGCCTACCAGCACGGGGATCGTCGGTTCGAATCCCCGTGCTGCCTCCGGCTTCGTCGGGCGTCCCTACAGACACAATTATCCGTGTCTGCGGGTGGGAAGCCGGATGTGGGTATGTGTCCTGGTCGCTGCACTAGTGCCTCCTCTGGTCGGTCGGGGTGTCTGTTCAGGGGGGAACTGGGGGGGATAGCGTGATCCTCCCACGTGCTACGCCCCCCCCCCCCGGTGAAACTCCTCACTGTCAGGTGAAAAGAAGCGGCTGGCGACTCCACATGTATGGGAGGAGGCATGTGGTGGTCTGCAGCCCTCCCCGGATCGGCGGAGGGGGGTGGGGCAGCGTGGGGGTAATTGGATGGGTACATTTGGAGAGAAAAGAAGGGAGAGGAGGAGGGGGGGGATCAAAAAACCAAAACAAATATAATTTAATAGATAGTTGCACTTCTTCTATGAAATTAATAAAACAACAAACGAATCAATAACGCGACGAGCGTCGCGCAGCTGGGAGGCTGAACGATGCTCCGTCTCTCCGAACCGGGAAGAAGGAAAGGGAGCTCGCGCAGAAAACCTTTGAAAGTCACCAATTGGCAGGTTTCTTTTTTTTCTCTCTCTTTTTTCCCCCCATTTGTTTCTGAGAGGAGCAGGATTTGAAGATGCTTTTCCGGATTAAAGGATTTAATCAAGATTAGCGGCGAAGCGGAGGGTAAACACACCTAAACGCAGTTTACCTGCCTTTTCGTTTGCAAGACTATAGCTCGCTTAGCCGCCTCGTTCAGGCCTGACACAAATCCCGGTTGTGTAAATCCACAGCGCGCGTCACAGTAAACAGCGTCTAACAGGGAAAAGTGTACTTTAATGGGAAAAAAAATCCATGCATTAATGATGCTCACAGACTGGAGATAATAGATTGTGCATCTTTTGCCCGCGATATACCTGTTTTGTGTGCCATACGCTGCAGAGTTGCACGAGGAGGTCTCGTCCCACCGGCCCTCGCTCGCCGCTGCTGGGGTGGGAGGGCAGGCGGATGTTCCGAGTGGATGGAAAGTAAAGCGGGGTGGCTGATGGCTGTGTGTGGTAGTGACCCTCTTACAGAAGCCTCTGCCAGGACACGTCCCCCAGGAGGGCCCCTTGTTCATGTCTGGCTGTTTTGTAATGTCACTCAGGATGAGGAGCGCTTCCACCCCCCCCCCTCCGGGGCTCCCGAACTTTCTCTGCTTAGCTGTGTGGCGCTCTGTTTCATCAGTGTCGTTTAGGTGATTCTTCCTCTTGAGTAACTGCCTAGTTGTGGAGGTGGGTGAAGGTTGTCATGAAAGGGAGATCTCTTGGCTGGGAGCCCGGAGTGCATTGCTCTGTTTCGGGGGGGGGGGTTGATGGGTGCTATGTGCCGTGCGTGTGTGTGTGTGTGTGTGTGTGTGTGTGTGTGTGTGTGGGTGTGTGGGTGGGTGGGTGGGGGGAGTTGTGGGTTATGCGTGTGTGTGTGTGTGTCTCTCCTCCCATGGGGAGCCTTGGCAGCAGGTGTGACATGTAGTAATGGGAAATCATGCTGCACAGTGCAGAAACTCTTCCGAACAGGGTCACCCACTGTCGACTCTGCCAAGCGCGTAACAGAACAACAGTTCACCCTCTAATGAAAGCTGTCACATTTCTCTCGCTGCCAGGCCCGTTGATGCATATTCATACTATTTAGCCAGGATTTTCCAGGTTTGAGAAAAGCCTCCTGAGATAGGGGAGGTCACACCGTGGGGTTGCATGGCCACAGCTTTTTTAATTATTTCCAAACTGGCTAATTGGCTGTTTTATATTTAAATAAATAAATGAATAAAGTCCAGATGAATTTTTCTTGAGTTTGTTAGTGATGAAAGTGGTCATTTACTAAGCAGCGATATGCAGATTGCGGAATCATACTAAGTGCACGCTTTATAAACAAGCACCCGGAAGTCTGGGTAGCGTAGCGGTCTATTCCGTTGCCTACCAACGCGGAGATCGCCGGATCGAATCCCCGTGTTGCCTCCGTCTTGGTCGGGCGTCCCCACAGACACAATTGGCCGTGTCTGCGGGTGGGGAGCCGGATGTGGGTATGTGTCCTGGTCGCCTCGCTAGCACCTCCTCTGGTCGGTCGGGCCGCCTGTTCGGGGGGGGGGTGGATGGGGGGTAGCGTGATCCTTCTATGTGCTACATCCGCCTGGTGAAACTCCTCACTGTCAGGTGAAAAGAAGCGGCTGGCGACGACCACATGTATGGGAGGAGGCATGTGGTAGTCTGCAGCCCTCCCCGGATCGGCAGAGGGGGTGGAGCAGCTACCGGGATGGCTCGATAGGGGTAGTTGGCCGGATACAATTGGGGAAGAAAATCCACCCCCCCCCCAACAAAAAGAAAACCAAGCACTCAGCTAGGGGGGGCTTTTATACACAAGGCAGCCTCCTCTCTACATCCAGAATACAATATCAGTCTCTGTTTTGGGCTCCGAACCCACCACGCCATTATAGTTATTGCAGAAATATCTGGCCCCACATCTGGCCCCAGGCCCTCGAAGTATTTCACTGCCATTTTAATGCAAGGCATTTTTTTTTGGCAATAGCCAGTAAAAGTGCAGTTGGCTTTTTATCCCGGCCGTGCCTACAATTAGAATGAGAGAGGTTTTGCAGGGGAAAACTCCCAGGGTTCATTGGGAAAAGTACATCCATGAATTGTGGATGGGATGACACATGTCCGCTGCCAAAAGCCGTGAAACTTCCAACGCTGCCAACTGGAATGTAGTTCCTTATGCTGCTTTATGACTTTTTTACTTGGCTTTCATATTTAATGCTTTTTACTTCGCGGGTATTTACTTTGCCTCGCCATCCAGAGGAACTTACAGTGACAGCATCAGTAGAAGAAGAAGCCCCACTCTTCTTCTCCTGTCAACCCTCCCTCACTTTGGCCAAGACTTTTGCTGTGTTTTGCTTTCTACTCTTTGTTCCCTGCTATAAAGTACTTCAGCAGCAGCAGCCCCCCCCCCACACACACACACACACACACACACATATGCAAATAAGGCGTCCGGGTGGCGGAGCGGTCTATTCTGTTGCCTACCAACACGGGGATCGCCTGTTCGAATCCCCGTGTTACCTCCGGCTTGGTCGGGCGTCCCTACAGACACAATTGGCCGTGTCTGCGGGTGGGAAGCCGGATGTGGGTATGTGTCCTAGTCGCTGCACTAGCGCCTCCTTTGGTCGGTTAGGGCGCCTGTTCGGGGGGGATTGCGTGATCCTCCCACGTGCTACGTCCGCCTGGTGAAACTCCTCACTGTCAGGTGAAAAGAAGCAGCTGGCGACTTCACATGTATCGGAGGAGGCATGTGGTAGTCTGCAGCCCTTCCCGGATCGGCAGAGGGGGTGGAGCAGAGACCGGGGTGGCTCGGAAGAGTGGAGTAATTGGCCGGGTGCAATTGGGAGCAAAAGGGGACCCCCCCCGCCCACAGTAAAAAAGCAAATAAAACACTATCTCAGTTATTGTAGGAAAAGTGTGCATGCCTGTAGATACGTGTGGTGGTGCAGTGGTTGTCGGGTGGAGTGAATCTGTCTTTTTTTCTCCCTGCCATTTTAGGATGTGCCTTTCTAACATACTGTGCCAGAGAGTCAGCACTGAAGGCCCAGAGCGCCCTGCATGAACAGAAGACTCTGCCAGGGGTAAGTGCCCCGATCTGCCTTCTGTCATAGGCTAAGGCCCCTGGGTTACTTGTCTGGCACCAGAACATGCATTAACATAGGAATTATTATATCACACACATACACACACACACATACATGTACACACACATGCACACACACACACACACACACACACTTGAGACACAAGCAAACATGGATGCGCAAACACACATAGCCTCTCTGTCTCTCTGCCAACTTTCTCCCTCTTCAGCCTCCCATACACATCCACGCTTTCTGTCTCTCTCTCACACACACACACACACACACACACACACACATACACACACACACACACACACACACACACGCACACGTTCTCTCTGACACACAACATCTGATCAGAGCACTAATAAAAGTCCAGTATCAAACATACGCACAGAAAAACAAACTCTCGATCATTGAAACACACACACACACACACACACACACACACACACACACACACACACACACACACACACACACGCTTAGACAGCGTGATCAGCCCGTTTCACCTTGCAGTGTCTTATTACACTAATCAGCCAGGTGGAGAAATGTTGATATGAGCTTCTTCAGAACAAGTCTGTGCCATCCTTCTTCTGTCCTCTCACAATATGGCCGCCGCAGACGCTAATTGCCTCGAGGAATTCAACTCTCATTATCACATATAATCAAACAATACGCTTAAACACCCATTTTGCCATGTATATCACCATCTGGTGTTTTTCTTTCTTTTTTCTCATTTTTGTCCTTTGCCCCGTGGTATTGTTATTTATTTATTTATTTATTTATTTGTTTTTATTTATTTATTTTGTTGTTGTTGTTTACCAGTGGCACGCCACATTTTAAACGAAAAAAAAAGGACGCTTTCCTCAAATATCTGGGTATGCCAAGACCAGCCAAGTGATTCTAACATCGTGCAAGAGCAGACCCTTAATCTGGGAGGGATTTGAGCTTGTGTCTATCCGGGCTCGGTACGAAAGGTTTTTCGGCTCTTGTGTCGGGGGAGTTAAGGGTGTGATTGAATTATATCTGTGAGCCCCCCGAGTAGGTGAAGCACCTCTGAAACCCCCCACCCCCACCCCCACCTCCTCCCTTTGCAACCCTGCCATGTCTCAAGTTGCCCTCCCTGGGTTGGGGCCCTTAATCAGAGCCTTAGGGTATCCAGTTTAATCTCTGGGGAGGGGAAGTGAGAGAAAACGAGAGAGAGAGAGAGAGAGAGAGAGAGAGAGAGAGAGAGAGAGAGAGAGAGAGAGAGAGAGAGAGAGAGAGAGAGAGAGACTGCGAGAGGGAGGGAGGGAAGGAGGGAGAAAGCGACAAGAGGAGAGGAGGGAAAAGGGCGTAAGGAGGGAGAGAAAAGGGGGAGTAGTTAGAGAGTGAGAGGCGAGAGGGGTGATACTTCCGCACGCCGCGCGCGCTCGCGCGCGCGCCTCCTTAGCATTAGCGCTAATCAGCTGGTGGCGCTGCAGCGGAGACCTCGGCTAATTCGCTGAGCGTTAGCCACATCGGCGCACCGCCGCGACACAGACGCTGGGAGACGGGGGGGCGGGGGGGGGCTCCCCGCCTCGACGGGGGCCTCCCGCCGCTTCATAATGAGGTGATTGTCATGATGGTCCCGTGTAAGTGCTCTTGCTTTTATTGCCCCTTATGGAGGGACCTTCGTATTTGTCCTGAGACTAGAAAGGGGTTAATGGCATGTTCTATGGGGTTTGGGTAAACATTTCCTCCGAACAGCTCCCAGCATGGGGTCAGTCCTCCAATCCCCGGCAAGGCATGTCCTGCATGCAGAGGGCTAAAAGAGATGTCCTGTCCCCTCCCTCCCTCCCTCCTTCCCTCCGTGTGGAAATGTGCAAGTGGCGGCGAGTGTGTGAGAGTGTGTCTTCGTCTGTCTGTGTGTCTGTGTGTGTGTGCACATGTGGGAGAGAGAGAGAGAGAGAAAGAGAGAGATGCCACCTCTCGACAAGCCTCATTGTTAGTGTTGTCAGGGCCCGATGGTTTGAGATGCTCTACTGTATAATGCCGCCATCCCAGCCGGTGCCTCCTCCACCGCGTTGCCGGTCTGATAGTGCAGTCTGGCTGCAGCACGCTGTCTGTCAGACAAGCCGCTGTGCAGCCACCTTAAAATGAAGTATCTGGTTCCTCTGAGAAAGCTGCTTCTCGAAAAATATTGTCTCCTTCTCTTATATCAAGATGATATATGGGGGGGGGGCGTGGGGGGGCAGCCGTTCACATTAACGCATTCCACTGTAGGTAATTTAAGCCATTGGTTGAACAAATGATGACACTTTTACAATGGTAACATTTTTATAGATTGGGTCCTGCAATGTTTCAGAGATGGAATGATCAATTTTCGTGTAATGCTCCCCACTCCCCCCACTCCCCCCCCACCAGAATGGATGTATAGCATTTTGGAAATGAACCAGTCATGCGACCTTTGGAAAATAAAACATGTCAAGTCAAATGATTGAGGAGGCGGCGGGACTGAGCCGCACACCCCAGCTGGATGAATGAAGGCTGTCATGATGGCCGGTCCTTGGCTGTGATCCGCAACAGACAAAGCAGGGAGGCTCGTGCGACGTAGCCAAGGCTTGTTTTGGACCCCTACTGGTATATGTGTGTGTGTGTGTGCGTATGTGTGTGTGCGTGCGCGCGTGCGTGCGTGCGTGCAGAGGAGAGTTGCACGTATTGTTCAGGAAGTAAGGGAAGTGCCACGTTTCCATCTCTGGTGGCGGCTGCAGACGGGCTGGACCGGCTGGCTGCTCGGCTGGGCGAGAGAAAGGGGACGCAGACAAAGAAGCCGAGATAGAAAAGGAGGAAACGTTGGAGAGCAACAGATAGATAGGTAGAGAGGAACGCAAACAAAGACTTGGGGGGGGGGGTTGGAGACTGAGTCAGAGAGAGAGAGAGAGTGGTCGGGTGGAGTAGAGACAGGTGCAGAGAGACAGAGAGCAAAACACAGAGAGACGCGGACAGAGACCGAGAACGAGATTACAGAAGATGGAATAGGGAACTAAGCAAGTGGAGGTTACAGAAAGCCAGAGAACGGGGGGGGGAGAGAAAGAGAGAGCTAGAGAGAGAGGTGGAGGTGGGTGTGTGCTCTCAGCAGGACGACAGAAAGCGTCCCGTTCTCTCCACACCGACTGTGAACGTGAAATTCGCCACTGACACAATTCTGTTGTCTTTCGATGACGAAACCCCTCAGAACGCGCGCGCCACGTCTGAAGGGCCGCGAGGGAATCCCGCGCTGTCTGTTTTGGGTAAAGGGGGCTTTGTTTACACCCTTTTGATTAATTGCTTGTAAAGAGCATAATGAGCTCTGATGCATCAGATCCCATTGCTACAGTTTGTTCAGGAACTGTAATCCAAGATCCTGCCTCCCCCCTCTTGGTGAGTGTGTATGGGCGGTGTGTTCATATGCAGAGTCAGCATGTTCTCCCTTCCCCACGCAGGGCGGCAAGGCGTTGGGACAGGTCAGGTCATGCTCGTGCACGACTGAGTCCTCACTGGGTCCAGTTCACCCCCCGCGCTTTCATACTCACATATTCACATACTCACACATACTCACAACATACTCACACATACTCACACATACTCACACATACTCACAACATACTCACACATACTCACAACATACTCACACATACTCACAACATACTCACACATACTCACACATACTCACACATACTCACAACATACTCACACATACTCACACATATACTCACACATATACTCGCACATACTCACACATTCTCTCAGCTGCAGCTGAGAGAATCTGGTAAGCGATCAATGCGTGGGCGTCTGGGTGGCGTGGCGGTCAATTCCGTTGCCTACCAACACGGGGATCGCCAGTTCGAATCCCCAGCGTTACCTCCGGCTTGGTCAGGCGTCCCTGCATACACAACTGGCCGTGTCTGCAGGCCGGGTGTGGGTATGTGTCCTGGTCGCTGCACTAGCGCCTCCTCTAGTCCGGTCGGTCGGTCGGGGCGCCTGTTCGGGGGGGGGAGGGGGAACTGGGGGGAATAGCGTGATCCTCCCACGCGCTACATCCCCCTGGCGAAACTCCTCACTGTCAGGTGAAAAGAAGCGGCTGGCGACTCCACATGTATCGGAGGAGGCACGTGGTATTCTGCAGCCCTGCCGGATCAGCAGAGGGGGTGGAGCAGCGACCGGGGCGGCTTAAAAGAGCGGGGTAATTGGCCAAATTCGGTTGGGGAGAAAAAGGGGGAAAAATTACAAAAAGTAAAAAAACAAAAAGAAACAGAAAAGTATGCCGGCTATAAGTGGAAATGATGTCCTGTGACAGTCAAAACCTTGTGGGTCTTCACGCGCTGTCCTGTCTGGCAGTTGTGAGACTCCCGGCAACAAAACCAAACCCTAAAAGGTGTTAGCAAATACTTGTGGAGCAAGTCCGGTTTATATCAAAGTCCCCCGAACGTTTTTTTCACCTTCCGAATCGCCTACGCACACATGGCTCGTGTTGGAGCCCGTTGGACTCTCCGAATGAAACCTCCCCCTTTCGGGGCCGCACCACGCGCTCCTCTACGGCCAATCAGCTCTCGGCATACATACGTCACGAGCATGCTAATGAGGCGCTGCTCCAGCCCCAAAGCCTGATGAAGCCTTCTAGAACATGAAGATACTCCAATCCTTTGTCTTTCCCTCCCCCAAAAACCCCCACGCGCACGCGCACGCGCACGCGCACAGGCTCGCTCTGCTGCCTAATCATTCTGCCAACCTCTGTCTCGTTCCCACTTCCTTCCCCGGTTCCTTTCGGCTACCTCTCACATAAACCATCTTTTTGTCTCTTACCCTGTGTGTGTGTGTGTGTGTGTGTGTGTGTGTGTGTGTGTGTGTGTGTGTGTGTGTGTGTGTACGTGTGTGTGTGTACGTGTGTGTGTGTGTGTGTGTGTGTGTGTGTGTGTGTACGTGTGTGTGTGTATGGCACCACACTCTCCATACTTGACATGTCATCTGACACCGAGGTGTTTTGTAGAGACATCCAAATTTCTTGGGTTTCTGACCGGCAGTTTCAGCTGCACCTGACCCCTTTTACTGATAACGGGGCAGCCAAGCGCAACAGCCGAGAGGAGAGGAGAGGAGAAGAGAGGAGGGAAAAAAAGAGGAAAAGAAAGAAAAGCGAGGTTAGAGAAATAGTTCCCCACCTTTCATCTCGGGGGTGTTACTCCTCAAATTTGATAATTTGGGTAAGCTTGAAGGATTCTGCCGGGGTTGCAGCTCTGTTTCTCATCTCTCTCTCTCTCTCTCTCTCTCTCTCTCTCTCTCTCTCTCTCTCTCTCTCTCTCTCTCTCTCTCTCTCTCTCTCTCTCTCTCTCTCTCTCTCTCTCTCTCTCTCTCTCTCTCTCTCTCTCGCTTGAAATGTGTTATCTTCTCTTTTTAGTTGTTGTTGTTGTCGGCGAGTGAGAGGCGCAGAAAATTGACTTCAGCATATGTCACACAAAAATGGGTCTGAGGGCGATGCAATATCAGTATTGGGTGTCGCTAAGCACGCCGCCATGGACCAGTGCATCCGGGGGAGGGAGGGAGGGAGGGAAGGGGGGTGACACCTTCTCTCCATATCGCACCACAGATGCTGCCACTGCAGACCTGCCATATATCTTTGTCTCTATCTCGGTGTGCGCTGGGAAAAACAAACCAACGGGAGATATCTCCTGGCTATCATCTTTTTATTCATATTTCATAATTCAAATACTGCTTTTAGAAACAGCACGCTTGTAGGCAAAGACAGAAGACAACGGTTTTACCGAGCAGTCTGGATCATGTACCCTACTTTCTAACTCGGCTGTCTAGGTGGCGACAGACGTGGGCGCAAGTCCATGGATACTGGGACGGCATCCAGCGCTGTACCTGCGCCCCCATCCATAGGGTTAGTGGTTGTGTCAGGAAGGGCGTCCGGCCTAAAAATGTTGCCAACTCAATATGCGGATTGACAAGACCATACCGGATCGGTCGAGGCTCCATACCGGATCAGTCGAGGCTCCATACCGGATCGGCCGAGGCTCCATATCGGATCGGTCGAGGCTCCATACCGGATTGGTCGAAGCTCCATACCGGATCGGCCGAGGCTCCATACCGGATCTGTCAAGGCTCCATACCGGCTCGGTCAAGGTTCCATACCGGATCGGTAAAGGATCCATACCGGATCAGCCGAGGCTTCATACCGGATCGGTTGAGGCTCCATACCGGATCAGTCGAGGCCCGGGTTAACAACAGCCGCCATTGGTGCTGTGCCCTCACAGGGTACCCGCTGTGGCGACCCCTGAGAAACAGGGAATAAGCCGAGAGAAGAAGAAGAAGAATTAAACTAGACTTAGACAGACTTAAATGTGACTTTTCCTTGATTGGAAGCAGAGCCCACAGGATGCTATAGGGAGTGTGTGTGTGTGTGTGTGTGTGTGTGTGTGTGTGTGTGTGTGTGGGCATAGATTTGATCAGTCTCAGCCACATAACAAATTACTTTCACAAACAATCACATTTTGCCATACATTACACACAAGCACATGCACACACCCACACCCACACACACACACACATGCACGTGCATGCACTAACACACACACACACACAGAGACGTCTAGTCCCTGTGCTCTCTCCTTTTTATCAGTGAAACGATATAATTGATATATCCAGTGGCATAGGCCTTGCCAGAGTATTCCAGGTGGGGGTTGTGTGTGCAAGGTGCAGCGTCACCATGCTTTATCAGAGGACACGGCGAGCCTCTGTGCAGCGGCTTTACTCCTGGACAGGCACACTGCAGCTTAAACTAATTACTCGGGCCACACAGGGCCCTTACCCCTTCTTTTAAGGACAAATTGTGCTCTGTTGCTGGTCAATTTGTCCTCTGCGCTAGATTTGTCAACCTCCAGTGGCCACGAGCAGTTGCTATTATGAAGGTAAAAAAAAAAAAAAGTGCCCGGGCATCAGACGTGAGACCTCTGTTAAGGCCCACCCCCCCCTCCTCCCTCCTCCTCGCCTCACCATCAATTACGTCTATATCATTTTCTTTCTGCTGCCCGCTTTAGAGAAGAAATTAAAAAGGGCTATTGTTTTTCTTATCCCTCTGGTATGAAAGCGTTTAGTATGCTACTGCGCCGGGCACGGCCGTCCCGCTGATTAGGGAGTGAATGGAATCACAATCGAGGGATGCACTCGGCATTGTCTCCTATTACGTGGCTGGTAGCCCTGAATATTGTGCAGAAATTAATTTGGTTCCATCTGATGGGATTTTCAACCTTGGAGAGTGCAAAATGTTAATCCTAGCGGGCGGGCGGGCGGGCGAGCAAGGCAGGCCAACATCTTGGTGTGTGTTTCTTTCTTTCTTCTTCTTCTTCTTCTTCTTCTTTTTTTTTCCCCCTCCCCACCAACAGCTCTGGAGAGGATGCAAACACGGCTCGTCGTGAGACTGTCCTTAAACCGGCGTTAAAATGGCAAGCTGGAGGCACCGGGCAGATAAGAGGGGGAGATAGTGCTCTGTAAAGGCCATGGAGCAGGGGAGATGTGTACATAGGATGGAGAAAACTAAGCCCGGTTGTCCTCTCGATGTCAGACTTGTACGGCGGAGCGAGACACTTGAGTCCACGGATCCAGCTGGAATGACGGAAGAGGTAAAATAAGGTGAGCGGCTGAATGATCATCCAAAGTCAGACAACCGCAAGAAGCTGATCCCATGATGAGATATCCACAACTTAACAAAACCAAACAAAACAAATACCAAACAAACACCAAACAAACAACCAAGATCCCTACAAAATGCAGCATTTAGGGTTGGCAAGGCAGTTCCATGGTGAGAAAGACAATACCTTTTATGGAGCACCGTACCCCAAAATAACCAGATATAAAAAGGGTTTCTTTCCGCGGCCTGTCATTCAAATGAACACTTAACACTGTCAAATAAATCCAGCCATTTTGTATATACTGTACTGTACATTGTACGTATACTGGTACGCTCTGTCATGTCCATCTACCTGAGGCATGTATGTAAGTAACCTGCTAACATCTGTTTCAGCATCTGTGATATAGTCTCTGCACCACTGCACTTCATCACCTCCTACTCCACCTGTATAAGTCAATCCTTGTGTATACATCTGAAGATTGTTGTGTTGTAGTGTTATTCTATGTTAAGTACACTGAGAGAGAACCACAAAATTGGAGTCAAATTTTCATTTATGTGCAAACCTACATGGCCAGTGGGGCCTCCGGGTAGCGCAGCGGTCTATTCCGTTACCTACCGATACGGGGATCGCCGGTTCGAATCCCCATGTTACCTCCAGCTTGGTCGGTCATCTTTACAGACACAATTGGCCGTGTCTGTGGGTGGGAAGCCGGATGTGGGTATGTGTCCTGGTCGCTGCACTAGCGCCTCCTCTGGTCGGTTGGGGCACCTGTTCGAGGGGGAACTGGGGGGAATAGCGTGATCCTCCCACATGCTACATCCCCCTAGTGAAACTCCTCACTGTCAGGTGAAAAGAAGTGGCTGGCGACTCCACATGTATCGGAGGAGTCATGTGGTAGTCTGCAGCCCTCCCCCGGATCGGCATAGGGGGTGGAGCAGCGACCGGGACGGCTTGGAAAGAGTGGGGTAATTGGCCAAGTACAACGGTGGAGTCAAAAAAAGGGGGGGGCCTACATGGCCAGTAAACATGATTCTGGTTCTGAACTGGAGGATCACAGTTCACAGTTTCAACTCTCTGGGTCTAATTTGCGTTAACCTCAGTGAGACATTCAACCCCAACCAACCGAAACAAAATGAGTGAAAAAAGATTCAAGAACTTATCAAAGGGTGGACGTTAATATCCCGGATGATGAAACCCTCTGCAGACGGCGAGTCACTCGATTGAGGAAAATGGGGAATGATGAATGTCGGGTGAAGATTTTGGGAATGAGCGCATCGATTTGCAGTCAGAGTTACTGTTACTGGGTATGTTTCATTCTTGCATGCAAGAGGATTCACCCCAGCAACCCCCCTCCCCTCCCCCCCACACACATACACACTCTAGCTCTCCCTCAATGACAGGTGGAGCTGGACTCCACATGCCTTCCTGCACTAATTTATCCGCTTCTCTGGCTGTAATGAGGCAGAACTGGTGAATGTGGGGACAGCATTGTTAACATTGCTGCTTCGCTGGGGAAGTAGAGGAAAGCTGACAGTGAGTGCACCTCATGTCACTTAAATCCCCTCTCAACACAATCTGTTCTCCAACTACAACAAAATAATTTGATAATCAATTAGCTCTCTCTCCTTAGCTCACATTCTGCCCCCCCCCCCCCCAGTACTTCTATCCTCCCATGATCATGTCCTCTATGGCTGTAGTAATATAGCAATGGGACCAAGTCTCGTGACCTTTGCCCACCATGCTATCTGTTGCCTGGTCCAGCCATTATACTCATTGTGAAATCTTCCTGGGTAAGAGCCAAACCCCCTTCGGCACAAGGTGTAAAGAGAAGAAAAAGGATGGAAATGAGACACGAGATGCTGTCACACCACCAAAAGGCGGTGGTTTAGTATTTAGCTGCGCCCCTGTGTCTTTGCCGGGCTGCCTGCCAGCAACTGAGAATCCCTTATCCAATTAATTATAAAAAGTTTCTATCTGTGTCACTCTGTCTTGTTCTAAGAGATCAGCTGAGGGAGAAAAAAAGGAAAAGCGGAAAAGTATTTGTCGCAGGATTTCACACATATGATCAAAAATAGTGTGGGATCGCCTAATTGGGGCCAAATAGAGACCGGTTAAGCCATTTAGCCTGCAATTTGAGGAGATCAGGGGTAAACACTTTTCTTTACAGCTTTGCTCATCGGCCTTCCTTAAGAGAAATGTAGCTGTTAAAAGAGTCGTCTGTCAACTGAATGGAAGAGCAACGCTGGCGGTTAATTGGCTTAAGATACACAGCGGTGTTTGTCTGCCTTAACTAAGCTTGTGTAACCCCTGCTTATCCAGTTAATATCTTCTTAGCAGTGTGTTTTATTGTTGACCAGTTGCCAGAACCCCCCCCGCCCCAAACTTGAGGGTTAAGTGCCTTGCTCAAGGACACCTCACAGTGGCAGTTATTTTGGAAAAGGGAGCACATTGTTTTCTCACATTCCTCCTCAATGAGCTAGTCTCCTTGTTCACTGAGTTGTTAGTTTCCGTATCTAACCAAGTATCTAACCAACCATATCTAACCAAGTATCTAACCAACCATATCTAACCAAGTATCTAACCAACCGTATCTAACCAACCGTATCTAACCAAGTATCTAATCAACCATATCTAACCAACCGTATCTAACCAAGTATCTTTCCATATCTAACTAAGTATGAACAATTGGAAATCAAATCCTAATAGTCACGAATGGCTTTACTTTCCCCAGATTGTCCCTCCCTTTGTCTCCCCCTTACCTACATTACAGAAGCAAGCAAACAAACACAAAGTGTGCTTGTGTTACCCTGGGATTTACCACAGGTTAGTTCATTTTACGGCATCGGTATATTGGACAGACATATAGACAGACAGACAGACTGATACTATATAGTCCCAGATTCCATCAGAAATATTTAATTGACTTATTATAATGCATCTGCAAGCTGAGTGGGGTCCCTGCTCGCTGCACCTACAAGCTAGCATATGCAGCGCGTGGTGCTGTTATGGCCGTAGAGTTTGACAGGAGTCATAAAAGCACATTTTTGGCCGTTGTTGTGAAGCAGCTTCAAATTGGTATCGACTGTGTTGAGTTTTTGACTTCAGCGTGGGTCTCCCAACAGCCTTCAGTCAAAACACCCTCTTTTACATCTACCTTTCAGACATCAAGTTGAAATTTTACGGCTTGGACAGAACTCGAAGCGAGCCGACGAGACATGACCGGGATCCCACCGCCAGCGTCGGGCATGCGACCCGAAAAGTGTCGCGAGCGAAACTCACCAGTTACTTTACGTTAAACGAAGCTTCACGACACTGACGCTAACCCCCAGAGAAATGTAGCAAGCTAAGCTACAGCAGCATGGCAAGAGTAGTTTACTACATCGAAGCTATTTTTTTTTATATCGAAGCTTTTTTCTTTTTTTTTACACATTGAACCAACTTCATTCCAAGTCAGTGCTATCTCAGTGATCAATAAAACTGTCAGTCAGACAGATAGGCAGGCAAAAAACCCTCAGTTCAACTGTCTATTAAACAATAAGCTGTACTCTCTCCAAAACCAATTTGGCAAAAAAAACAAGCAAACGCACACACACAAAAAAGTGCTCCACATAAAAAAAGCAGGTGTCCAGTGTGTGTGTGTATTCCCCTGCAGCAGACAGGTCGCGGGCACTAGCCCAAGGATCGCTACGTGACGTCAGCGTCATCCGGAAGTGCTTCTGTTAGCTACAATTTTTTTTTTAGTTTTCCCCTTTTTTCTCCCCCAATTGTATCTGGGCAATGACCCCGCTCTTTTTGAGCAGTCCCGGTCGCTGCTCCACCCCCTCTGCCGATCCGGGGGGAGGGGTGTCCCGACCGACCAGAGGAGGTGCTAGTGCAGCGACTAGGACAAATACCCACATCCGACTTCCCACCCGCAGACACGGCCAATTGTGTCTGTAGGGACGCCCGACCAAGCCGGAGGTAACACAGGGACTCGAACCGGCGAGCCAAGTGTTGATAGGCAACGGAATAGACCTGTTAGCTACACATGTAGGGCCGTGTATGGCGGTTGCATCACTTACTGATCCTCAGTGCAAGTCCATGAATACTGGGATGGCATCCAGCACTCTATCTGTGCCCCCGTCCATAGGGTTGCTGGTTGTGTCAGGAAGGGCATCCGACGTAAAATTTTGCCAAATCGGTATGTGGACTGACAAGACCATACTGGATCGGTCGAGGCCCACATTAACAACGGCCAGCGTTGGTGCTGTGCCCTCACAGGGTCCTGATGGAAACTGTAAAATCTGCTGTGGCGACCTCTGAAAAACAGGGGGAAAAGCTGAAAGAAGAAGAAGTTTTATTTCAGACCGCAGCAGGAAGCTCCGCTGTGCTTGAGCTTCCGAGTTTTTTGTGAAAATGTAGCCACTCGATCAATAAAACAGCTTCGCTACAGAAAACAGCGATGCTACTGAGAAATGCAGTTAAACTAGTAATGTAACGAGGCTACTGCAAACCCCTGCCACTTTAATTCTCAGTAATCAATTTCTCTTAGTTCGAGAGTGTGAGAGTTACTTCCATCCATCCCTCCATTATCCAAGCCGCTTATCCTGCTCTCAGGGTCGCGGGGATGCTGGAGCCTATCCCAGCAGTCATTGGGCGGCAGGCGGGGAGACACCCTGGACAGGCAGCCAGGCCGTCACAGGGCGCGCACGCACACACACACACACACACACACACACACACACACACACACACACACACACACACACACACACACACACACACACACATATTCACAGCTAGGGACAATTTAATATGGCCGATGCACCTGACCTACATGTCTTTGGACTGTGGGAGGAAACCGGAGCACCTGGAGGAAACCCATGCAGACATGGGGAGAACATACAAACTCCACACAGAGGACGACCCGGGACGACCCCCAAAGTTGGACAACCCCGGGGCTCAAACCCAGGCCCTTCTTGCTGTGAGGCGACTACACTAACCACTGCGCCACCATGCTGTCTTGGGAGTTTCAGAAAAACAAGTAAAATGAAAGTTTCAGAGGCTTGGCCTCCGCCAAGCAGAAGCGTAAATCGTATTTAGACAGAGCATGGTCCCAAATCCAGCTGGTGTCCTAGTTAGTCTCCCCCTGCCTTTCCATGCCTACCCGCCTCTGCCTTCCCATTGTCCCTCCTCTCTCAGACAAGGATGCGTCATCGTGATTTGTGCATCTAATTAGCGGCAACACATGATTTCATGCACAACATCGTGTTTTTTTAGCAACATATGTCGATGCCACGTGTTGAAACAAAAAAATATGCTCTCCCTGACTCACTGAAAATTACAGCCCCTCTCTCTCCACTTCCTCTACATCCTCTTCCCTTTCCTTTCCCTCTTCTGCTTTGCCCTGCCTTACTCTTCCTGTCTTTTCCCCCCTACGCTGGCCCTGCCAGACTCTCTGCCGCAGCCTGCCGAGCAGGCCGGCAGCCCGCCTTTGCGATTCACAGCACACGCAGGCAATCAAGTAAAACATCAAGGCAATCTGCACGTATTTGCTCACAGAAAAAACAGAAGGGGGAAGAAAACAGGACACCGCCGAGTTTAGCAAAACATCGTGGGATAGCGTGGCTAGACTTACCCAACACAACAGCTAATCAGTCATTGACAACTGCCCCCCCCCCCCCCCGCCGCAAGAGGTGCACGGTTTGTGGAGACCCGTGCATACGTACATGAATACCGTCATGCGAAACACTCGCAGAAGTTGTCCACTATAGGGGTGCATGTGCACACACACACACACACACACACACACACACACACACACACACACACACACACACACACTTATACTTGTAAAACTATACTTGTGGGGCCCGCTCATTGACTCTCATTCATTGACAGCCCTTCCCTAAACCTTAACCCTAACCTTAACCATGCAAACTGCATGCCTAACCCTAACCATAACCTAACCCTAGCCCTTACCCCAACCTTAACATTAACCTAACCCTAGCCCTTACCCTAACCTTAACCTAACCTTAACCTAACCATAGCCCTTACCCTAACCTTAACCTAACCCTAGCCCTTACCCTAACCTTAACCTAACCTTAACCTAACCATAGCCCTTACCCTAACCTTAACCTAACCCTAGCCCTTACCCTAACCCTAACCCTAACCCTAACCCTAAATCCACAAAGAGCCACAAACTTGGACCGTTCCCTTTGAGGTTCCTCCCGGCCGCCCTATAGTCTCGGACTGCAATAGCGCCACCTACCACATTAGCCAATACATCGACCACTTCTTGGGCCCTCTCTCCACCCGACACCCCAGCTACATTAAAGACACATACCACTTCCTGGAAATCATCCGCTCCATGGCCGTCCCCGCCAACGCGTATTTATTCACAATTGACGTTGATAGCCTGTATACCAATATTAACACACAACTGGGTTTACAAGTCATCTCATCCGTTTTTTCTCGCAACCCGGACGACACACGACCGGATGCGGAAATCCTTCAACTCCTAGAGTTGTGCCTGAAAAACAACGACTTCCTATTCAATAATCAATATTATCTCCAGGTGACCGGGACGGCCATGGGCCAGAGATTCGCACCATCCTATGCCAACCTCTACATGAGTGAATGGGAGCGAGAGGCCTTGGACAAATGCCCCCTAAAACCCACCCTCTACCTTCGGTTTTTAGACGACATTTTCGGAATCTGGCCACACGACCTGGCACAATTCTCAGACTTTATCCACATTCTCAATAATCATCACCCCTCCATCAAAATCAAACACACCATAGAATCGGAACAAATCAACTTCCTGGACACCACAGTCTATTTCAGGCCACTCGACTCCACACAGAAAACACTCCAGACCAAAGTTTATTTCAAACCAACGGACACACACTCACTATTACACAAATATAGTTACCATCCAAGACACACGTTCAAAGGCATAGTCAAATCACAACTCATCCGTTTCCATCGCATTTGCTCAGACATCTCAGATTTCCACTCAGCCACCCACATTCTGTTCAAAAGCCTCCGTAAACGAGGCTACTCCAAACGCTTCCTCCGCACCATTAAAAGCAACACCTTGGCTCCTCCCGTTCCCATTCGCTCATCACCCCCCCATCGGCCCCAGCCCCCGCCAACCCAGGTTCCCAGATCCGAGCTGCCTCCACCCTCTTCCCCCTACCTGAACCAAGGCCGGGATCCTCTAAACCCCAGCCCTGACACCCCCTCCCACCCTTATCCTGATCTTAACCACCCCCAACCCCATCCTTATCCTAACCATAACCCTAACCATAACCCCAACCCTAACCATAACCCTAACCCAAACCCCAACCCTAACCCAACCCCAACCCTAATCCTAACCCTAAACTTAACCATGACCCTACCCCCGGTCCTTATCCTGAACCTAACTCTTCCCCCTTCCCCAATGAAGGCCTGCATCCCAACCCCCCTGTAGCGAGAGGCAGCTCGGGCCCACAACACACCGCCACAATTAGTTCACACCTCAACCCTACCCCGCCGCGGCACTTCATACCTCTCATCTCCACCTTTTCACACAAAATAACCGGTCTCCACCATGCCATAAAGAACAGTTTCTCCAGTCTACAGTCCCAGCACCCGGCTTTCCACAACAATAAAATCATATCCGCTTACAGAAAAAACAAGAGCCTCCACAACATACTGGTCAAATCACAATTCTCCGATCACAGACCCACACCCCAATTACAATATGCACACCACTACAGAAACAGAAAATACATCCACAACCCACACACCAACACAGCTATGCCCACCTTGGGCTCATTCTCCGTCAACACCACAAACGTCGTTTACATCATCACATGCACCCTCTGCGACAAACACTACATTGGGGAAACCCGACACTCGATACATACACGACTCTCACAACACATACACAACATCATGTTAGGCAAACTTCGTACCCCCCTAATCACACACTTCCAAACGCACCCCTCCTCCCACCTCATCATCTCTGGCCTTGAAAACAACGATCACTGGACCGTGGGGCAGAGGAAGAGAGCGGAAAAACAGTGGATCCACAAGCTCCGGACGACCGCACCGGGAGGCCTCAATGATGACGTTTAATTACGCCGGCCCCTGTTTGCTCATGTCCATGCATCCGCCAACAACCATCTTTATCCATTGGGGGGACTAGTTCAGACACCGTAGGCCAGTGCAAATAAAGTCAATTACCGACACCCCAAACCCCAACCCTAACCCAACCCTAACCCTAGCCCTTACCCTAACCCTAACCCTAACCCTAACCCTAAATCCACAAAGAGCCACAAACTTGGACCGTTCCCTTTGAGGTTCCTCCCGGCCGCCCTATAGTCTCGGACTGCAATAGCGCCACCTACCACATTAGCCAATACATCGACCACTTCTTGGGCCCTCTCTCCACCCGACACCCCAGCTACATTAAAGACACATACCACTTCCTGGAAATCATCCGCTCCATGGCCGTCCCCGCCAACGCGTATTTATTCACAATTGACGTTGATAGCCTGTATACCAATATTAACACACAACTGGGTTTACAAGTCATCTCATCCGTTTTTTCTCGCAACCCGGACGACACACGACCGGATGCGGAAATCCTTCAACTCCTAGAGTTGTGCCTGAAAAACAACGACTTCCTATTCAATAATCAATATTATCTCCAGGTGACCGGGACGGCCATGGGCCAGAGATTCGCACCATCCTATGCCAACCTCTACATGAGTGAATGGGAGCGAGAGGCCTTGGACAAATGCCCCCTAAAACCCACCCTCTACCTTCGGTTTTTAGACGACATTTTCGGAATCTGGCCACACGACCTGGCACAATTCTCAGACTTTATCCACATTCTCAATAATCATCACCCCTCCATCAAAATCAAACACACCATAGAATCGGAACAAATCAACTTCCTGGACACCACAGTCTATTTCAGGCCACTCGACTCCACACAGAAAACACTCCAGACCAAAGTTTATTTCAAACCAACGGACACACACTCACTATTACACAAATATAGTTACCATCCAAGACACACGTTCAAAGGCATAGTCAAATCACAACTCATCCGTTTCCATCGCATTTGCTCAGACATCTCAGATTTCCACTCAGCCACCCACATTCTGTTCAAAAGCCTCCGTAAACGAGGCTACTCCAAACGCTTCCTCCGCACCATTAAAAGCAACACCTTGGCTCCTCCCGTTCCCATTCGCTCATCACCCCCCCATCGGCCCCAGCCCCCGCCAACCCAGGTTCCCAGATCCGAGCTGCCTCCACCCTCTTCCCCCTACCTGAACCAAGGCCGGGATCCTCTAAACCCCAGCCCTGACACCCCCTCCCACCCTTATCCTGATCTTAACCACCCCCAACCCCATCCTTATCCTAACCATAACCCTAACCATAACCCCAACCCTAACCATAACCCTAACCCTAACACCAACCCTAACCATAACCCCAACCCTAATCCTAACCCTAAACTTAACCATGACCCTACCCCCGGTCCTTATCCTGAACCTAACTCTTCCCCCTTCCCCAATGAAGGCCTGCATCCCAACCCCCCTGTAGCGAGAGGCAGCTCGGGCCCACAACACACCGCCACAATTAGTTCACACCTCAACCCTACCCCGCCGCGGCACTTCATACCTCTCATCTCCACCTTTTCACACAAAATAACCGGTCTCCACCATGCCATAAAGAACAGTTTCTCCAGTCTACAGTCCCAGCACCCGGCTTTCCACAACAATAAAATCATATCCGCTTACAGAAAAAACAAGAGCCTCCACAACATACTGGTCAAATCACAATTCTCCGATCACAGACCCACACCCCAATTACAATATGCACACCACTACAGAAACAGAAAATACATCCACAACCCACACACCAACACAGCTATGCCCACCTTGGGCTCATTCTCCGTCAACACCACAAACGTCGTTTACATCATCACATGCACCCTCTGCGACAAACACTACATTGGGGAAACCCGACACTCGATACATACACGACTCTCACAACACATACACAACATCATGGTAGGCAAACTTCGTACCCCCCTAATCACACACTTCCAAACGCACCCCTCCTCCCACCTCATCATCTCTGGCCTTGAAAACAACGATCACTGGACCGTGGGGCAGAGGAAGAGAGCGGAAAAACAGTGGATCCACAAGCTCCGGACGACCGCACCGGGAGGCCTCAATGATGACGTTTAATTACGCCGGCCCCTGTTTGCTCATGTCCATGCATCCGCCAACAACCATCTTTATCCATTGGGGGGACTAGTTCAGACACCGTAGGCCAGTGCAAATAAAGTCAATTACCGACACCCCAAACCCCAACCCTAACCCAACCCTAACCCTAGACCTTAACCTAACCCTAGCCCTTAACCTAACCTTAACCTAACCCTAGCCTAACCCTAGTCCTTACCCCAACCTTAACCTAACCTTAACCTAACCCTAGCCCTTACCCTAACCTTAACCTAACCCTAGCCCTTACCCTAACCTTAACCTACCCCTAGCCCTTACCCTAACCTTAACCTAACCTCAACCTAACCCTAGCACTTACCCTAACCTTAACCTAACCCTAGCCCTTACCCTAACCTTAACCTAACCCTAGTCCTTACCCTAACCTTAACCTAACCCTAGCCCTTACCCTAACCTCAACCTAACCCTAGCCCTTACCCTAACCTTAACCTAACCCTAGCCCTTACCCTAACCTCAACCTAACCCTAGCCCTTACCCTAACCTTAACCTAACCCTAGCCCTTACCCTAGCCCTTACCCTAACCCTCATTCTAACCTTAACCCTAAAACCAAGTCCTAACCCTAAAATAGACCCTTTTACTTGTGGGGTCCGATAAAAGGGCCCCACAAGTGAGGTGGCACCATGTTTAACTACACTTGGGGGACTAAAGTTCCCCCCAAGTGTAGTTAAATGTGGTACACGTATGCATGTACACATACAAGTCCCAATATCATTACACACACACACACACACACACACACACACACACACACACACACACACACACACACACACACACACACACACACACACACACACACATGTGCTTTTGTACAAGCATGCATCCACACAAATATAGATACGTGTGTGTGTGTGTGTGTGTGTGTGTGTGTGCGCGCGCACGTGCTTGTGTGTGTGTGTGTGTGTGTGTGTGTGTGTTTAGCTATATAAATAGATCAGTCACCCATTTTCCAGTCGTCATGGACCCCTGACTTTCCCTGGGCCCCACTCTGAAAGCCAGCAGTGTGGTGAAACATGACTTACCTCCCTAACCTATTCCCTTGACAAGATTTGTGACTAAGGTTCTGCCTCCTGAAGTCTTGGGGCCAGACTGAGAGAGAGGGAGAGAGGGAGAGAGAGGGGGGAGGGTGAAGTGATGAGTCATCATGATAGAGACAGAGAGAGAGATAGGAGAGTCGTGCATAATTAACACCAGAGCATCACCAGGACAAACTCCTCCATCAGCGTGTCCAAAGGATTAACTACGCCACGCTCCCCTTATCTCACCCCTTCCGTTTAAGAAAGAAAATGACCTTGTGCTTGTTTACATGCTGATTAAAGACAGGGGTGGGGGGGAGAAGGAGAAAGAGAGAAAGTCAAACTGTTATCAGAAGAGTTTTTAAGCCAGAAAGTATTTTGGTCGAGCGCTCCCATCCCACCAGCATCAGCATCTTCCAGCGTGAGGGGGGATATGGACCACCTGGCAGACTCGGCCACTGTTGGGAGACAATAAAAAAAAACCCAAAAACCAAAACAACAACAACAACAACAACAGATAAACAAAAAAGCAGCTCCCACTCAACGAGTGGGCCTCCACAAAGGAGATATGGGTTTTGTGTGTGCAATATAATACAATCATGTGCGTGTGTGGGGGTGGTTGGATTCGTGAGTTTGCTCATGTTATTGCACTGGGACAGCTGCTGGTTCTGGGCGGCTGTCAGTCTGCAAGTGCGTGTGTGTGTGCGTGTGCGTGTGTGTGTGTGTGTGTTGGAATTGCTTGCAGGCGGCTATGTTTACACTTTCTGTGTGTTTAGATGCTGGTGTGTGCTCACATACACAAGATATTTGTGCTGGTTTGTGCGCAGGTCTGATGTGTGTGTGTGTGTGTGTGTGTGTGTGTGTGTGTGTGTGTGTGTGTGTGTGTGTGTGTGTGTGTGTGTGTGTGTGTGTGTGTGTGTGTGTGTGTGTGTGTGTGTGTGTGTATTTCGGGAGGGGTTCCTGGGATTTCTGTGCTGCTGCTGTGGCGGGGGAGTTATTGGTGCTGGGGCCGGGAGCTGGTAGCCACGTTTCCAGCTGTACACATCCACCTATCTCGTCATCTCTCCTGGAGCCCTGCACGGCTCTGCTGTCAGTGCACATCTAGCTCAGCCCTGTACCCCGGAGAAGCTTCGTCACCATCTCCAGCTCCGGCTCGCTTACATTGTCTTTGCTTATCTTCATCTCTTTTCTTCTCTTCCTCTTTTTATCCTTAGTTTCCCAACTGCCTTCCCTGCACTCGCGGTTTGTTGGGTTCGGTTGTTTGGCTTTCTTTCTTGATTGTCTTAATCTCCTACGGTTTTCTCCTCACCTTCCCTAAATGCCGATATCCCGCCTTCCTGCTTGTCCTCCTGTCTCCATGCTGATCCTACGCCTAGAGCAGAAGACAAAATATAACAGGCGGAGGAGGCTCAGGTATCCTCCCTGAATGATGGCTCCACTTGGTCATATTAGCTTCAAGCTGAAATCCACAAATTTAAAGGAACATAGAAGTGATGCAAAAAGAGCAGTTTATTAGCTTAATAGACCCTTTACTTTCAGCTGTAGGGTCGTGTGTGAACAGGTGATGTGTGTGTGTAGGGTTGTGGGTGAACATGTGATGTGTGTGTGTAGGGTCGTGTATGAACATGTGACATCTCAGCATTTTCTCTGCTTTCGACTCACTTATTTCAACCTATCTGGGACTCATTTGAGGGTTGTTGACGTCATGGAATTTGCACAATCTAATGAAGAATTAAAGAGACACTTCCACCAAATACATCTTTGCTGCACTTCGACGAGAGAATTTAGGATTTTTTGCATCTTTGAAATAAAAAAGAACAAAACATGCAAACATTCTAGAACACAAAAACTGTTACAAAATCAGATCTAAAAAAAAAGAGGAAGCCAAAATTGCAGCTTGAAATTAATGCAGCCAAGCATTTGAGGTTAATCTGATTCATCACATAATTTAAAGAAATAAACGCCAACTGCCGTGATGGAGAGAACCGAGAATACTGTTTATTCCATCACATAAAACAACCAACAAGGATGCACATGCTGTCTGTAAGCCACAAGAGAAACAAAAGAGAAACCCTGTGCAGGGCAGCTTGCTCTATACCATGGCCATGCATATAGCAAAAAAAAAAAAAAAATCAGAAAACTCAGTTGCATCGTCTTAGCTAACTAAAGCGTGGTGTCTGTGTATTTCTGCAGCAGTACGACCCAGGGCTCGTTTGAATAGAGCACAGTTGCCTTTTTTCCGGTGGCTGGACCTCTAGTTAACCCCCAGAATAATCATTATCTGCCAGTTCGAACACATATGTCTGCGCTCCGCCGACCCTACCTAACCCTACTTTTGTTCGCGAGCACTTACTATCTCTCACTGACCACTGGGTCATTGGGTTGTGTTGTTTTTACTGCTACCGAGATGCTAATGTCAATCATTATGTGATCGGCCCCCACATGTGGGCTTGGCGGAGGCTTTGGAGATAAGGGTTTTTCATTAAGTCCAGAAGACTCTACCCGTGTATACGTGACTAAGTGAGAAAGTTATCAGTAATTGGTAACCGACAGCACGATAGTCATGGACAGACAACAGACAACATAATGATAGATACAGATGGACAGACAGACAGACAGACAGACAGACAGACAGACAGACAGACAGACAGACAGACAGACAGATAGACAGACAGACAGAATAAATGACTGATTGATTGATTGACTGGAAATAGAAAGAACAAAAGAGAGTGAAAGAGAGACAAACAGACAGTCTAGGAGGGGAAGGCGGGAAGGGGGTACGCTGTGCCCATGCTTGTTTCTGTGCCATCTCGCCTTGCCACTGCAGAGAAGGACTCAGACGGTGTGCGATGTCGGAAATAGCACAAAAACTAACACCTCACCCCTTGCTTATTAATGCACAGTTCTCACAGCTGTCTGTTTCTCGCACACCACGCTCTCGCAAACAACCGAGCGCACAAACACAAAGAGCATACAACTCGGGTGCCGATGCACGAGGCCGCCGAGTACACAATGTAAGCAAGCACGGTTGTGTGGACATATCAGACCGCACACAGCATGCACACTTAATACCCGTCCACAGTGTATATATACATGCACGCTACACGGGCAGATCGATATTGCATTACTCCAGTGAGTTCTCTTGAGAAGTTACAGTGATGGGTACGGGGTGTAGGGATAACACCTCTCTCCTCTCTAAACAGCGGCAAGGCACAAAGGGGAGATCAGTGGAGACAGCCAGCCGGCCTCGCCTCCTCGCGGCTGTTGCTCTGAGACCTTATGCTGATCACTCGAACAGCCCTATGAATATATATTGTACACCGGTTTACCATGTGAAGTGTGAAAAGAGTGTGTCTGTGTGGGTTGGCGTGGGTATTTCTGCATCTCCCTCGGCAGAGTCACTGGTGTGTTTACAGGTTTGTACAGTGTGCGTTTGGGAGCGGTCGCACATAAATGAATGAATAGTTCTGTACCTGTATTAATCTGAGTGCGTAGGTGTGTGCGTCCGTGTGTGCACATG
>NC_079214.1:55841503-55844003 GCF_029633865.1 Lampris incognitus | reverse complement strand
CCCCCCCCCCCACTTACAGTTAGGAGGGGAGATTTATTACCATGCAAATGACAACCCACAGCGCATGCCAAGGAGTTAATTACATGCCAACCTATCAGAGGAGTGACGTGACAAAATAGATTTGCATTGGCGGATTAGGATGGAGCAGGGCGAAGGCGGAGGAAGGAGGTAAGAGGAGGAGAGGGCGGAGGACGGGGATGGGTGAGGAAGTGAGAGCGAGAGGGAGCCGAGAGAGAGAGAGAGAGAGAGAGAGAAAGAGAGAGAGAGAGAGAGAGGGGGGGGGATGGCTGCAAAATAGAGATAGAGAACAGGGGATGGGATGGAAAGAGAGAAAACAAAGGGCAAAGGTGAGAGAGGGTGGGACTGTGTGAGGAAGAGGAGGAAAGAGGAGAGAGAGACAAAGCTTGCATTGGCCTATATAGTCAAAATATGGTGATGATGGTCATGACCATTCATACATGGTCCACCTATATGGCCATTCAAGGCCTCTCTGCCCCCCCCCACACACACACACACACAGAGTGAGAACGACATTTCTGATTTATTTCTACTGGTGCCACCTTTCCGTTTATCAGCCCTCCCCTCTGAAGTACCCAAACTCTTCAGATTGCTGCGTTTGTCCTGCAGAACCTCGGTGAGATAGCGGTCAAAGCCAGCGCTCCCAGTACAGTGACGAATAAAACACAAGTCGCTGTGCGGATTTCACAAGGAAAACCATTTTTCACAGCACGCGGCGAAGCTCACGCGAGGAGAGCAGACCCTGTGAATAACAGCTTACTTTCCATTTCTCTTACAGGATGAGCAGAAAGTGCCCGGTAAAGACTCGGAAGTCCACAGCCGTGTGATTATTTTTTTTATTTCATGAGCCAGGCTGACGCTAACAGCAGAGGGCGCTGTGACAGGGAAGGGGGAATGGCAGCACGTGCTGGCCTGTTCGCCACACTACCTCGGCGCTCATCTTCCTCCCTTGCTCTGTTGCTACCGGCATCGGGGCAGCTGCAGACCACACATGTATGCTCATCATGACCTCTGACCTCCTTAACCGCTACGAGTCCTGAAGGCGGGTATGATAGCGCTGTAAAGACCATCTCCCACCCCACCCCCTCCTTTTTCCTCCCAAATTGTATCCGGCCAATTACCCCACTCTTCTGAGCTGTCCCGGTCATTGCTCCACCCCCTCTGCCAATCCGCTTCTTTCCACCTGACAGTGAGGAGTTTCGCCAGGGGATGTAGCGCGTGGGAGGATCATGTTATCCCCCCCCCCCCCCACGAACAGGCACCCTGACCAACCAGAGGAGGCGCTAGTGCAGCGACCAGGACACATACCCACATCCGGCTTCCCACCCGCAGACACAGCCGGTTGTGTCTGTAGGGACGCCGGAGGTAATGCGGGGATTCGAACCGCCGATCCCCGTGTTTCTACCCAGATAGCATCCGGATGTGGGGCACGACAGGCAATGATGCGGCACTAATGGCCTTCTTCTGGCCCTGACAAAATGGATGTCAGCCTGAAGTGGCCCACATGTATAATAGCAAATATGGCCCCCAAATATGCCAAATCAAATGTGGGCCTTTTTTTGCGTGGCAAAGATGCGGTGCTCTCGGCAACATGTCATCTGGATGTGACCCTGAAGTGGCCCGTGTGGTAAATGGTGAATATGGCCCAGATATCACAAAACAAATATGGGCCACCTTTGTTTGGCAAATATGTGGCACATGCGGCATTGCTATGGCTTGGTTCTGGCCCAGATCTGGCAAACAGGAGCGGACCGCCCCAGTGCCATCATTCCACGGGGTATGTGGGCCGGATGAAAGTGTTGTGTGTGTGGGACGGGTCCGGGCCACAGAAATGTTGCTATCTGGGTAGGCAACGGAATAGAGCGCTACATCATCCGGACTGTACAGACCGCCTTGAGCGGGCGACAGAAGCTGTATGGAAATGCTTTGGTCGCCATAAACGAGAGATAACGAATGCAGATGCCGAGTGAGCTGTCTGGAATGACCATTGATTCTTTGTTTGCCTCACTGTACTCCTGCCAGCTCCGTTTAGGGCTAGTGACTGGTGCTGTTGGGGGAGGTGGTGGTGATGCTGGGTGGAGGTGGTGGTGGTGGGGAGGCAGGAGAAAGGGGTGCCTGGTCTTTGTCTCAGAATGTGCTGAGGGATACCACCTTGTGGGCGCACGCAGTCTGCAGGAGTGACCGACGAATTCGCAATATAAAAAATACAACAATGCATAAAAGTAAACCGCCCATTACGGGCCGTGCAGCTGTTTATAGCCGTTAGACAGACTGGCCACTTTCTTTTTATTGTGTGTGTGTTTTTTTGGGGGGGGTTTTGTGTGTGCAATTTGTGTTATCTAGCTGTGTATGCTGTGTGTCTGCATTTATAAATATGAATGCATATGCGAGTGCTGAAGAGCTCACGTGTGCCTGCGTGTGTGTCTGTCTGTGGGCGATAATACAGCGTGGGGAACCGGGCCGGTATAGTGGGTTCCTTTGG